>NW_027186111.1:0-17055 GCF_028583685.1 Petaurus breviceps papuanus | reverse complement strand
ACAGATCCAAACAAATGAAAGAATATAAGGCAATGTGAAATATCTCATTGGAAAAACCACTGACCTGGAAAATAGATCCAGGAGAGATAATTTTAAAATTATTGCACTACCTGAAAGCCATGATCCAAAAAAGAGCCTAGACACCATCTTTCAAGAAATTATCAAGCAAAATTGTCCTGATATTCTAGAACCAGAGGGCAAAATAGAAATTGAAAGAATTCACAGATTGCCTCTTGAAAAAGATCCCCAAAAGAAAACCCCTAGGAATATTATAGCCAAATCCCAGAGTTCCCAGATCAAGGAGAAAACACTGTAAGCAGTCAGGAAGAAACAATTTGAGTACTGTAGAAACACAATCAGGATAACACAAGACCTAGAAATTTCTACATTAAGGGATTAAAGGGCTTGGCATATGATATTCTGGGGGTCAAAGGAGCTAGTATTAAAAACAAGAATCACCTATCCAGCAAAACTGAATATAATGCTTCAGAGGAAAACATGGTCATTCAAGGAAATAGAGAATTTTCAAGCATTCTTGATGAAAAAACCAGAGCTGAACAGAAAATTTGACTTTCAAATACAAGAAGCAAGAGAAGCATGAGAAGGTAAACAGGAAAAAGAAATCATAAGGAACTTATTGAAGGTGAACTATTTACATTCCTACATGGAAAAATGATCATTGTAACTCATGAGACTTTTCTCAATATGAGGATAGTTAAAGGGAATAAATATGTATATATATGCATGTATACATATATGTATATATATAGGAAGGTATATGTATGTATAAATATCTACATGAGTGTGTGCATATATGTATACATATATACATAGACAGAGGGCACAGGATGAGTTGAATATGAAGGGATGATATATAAAAAAATAAAATTAAGAGGTGAGAGAGGAATCTATTGGGAGAAGGAGAATGGGAAACAGAATAGGGTAAATTATCTCACATAAAAGAGGCGACAGAAAGCTGTTACAATGGAGAGAAAGAACAGGAAGGTGAAAGGGAATGGGTCAACCTTACTCTCATTGAATTTGGCTTAAGGAAGGAATAACATACACATTCATTTGGGTATCTTACTCTATAGGAAAACAGGTGGGAAAGGGATAAAAGGAGGGATGATAGAAGGGAGGGTTGATTGGGAGAGAGGGTAGTTAGAAGCAAACACTTTTGAAAAGGAACAGGGTCAAAGTAGAAAATAGAACAAATGGGGGATGGGATAGGATGGAGGGAAACATAGTCTTTCACAATATAACTACTATGGAAATGTTTTGCATAACTACACATGTACAACCTATGTTTAATTACTTGTCTTCCCAGTGGGTATGGGTGAGGAGGGAAGAAGGAAAAGACTCTAGAACTCAAAGTTTCAAAAACAAATATTAAAAAAAATTGTTGTTTTTTTTTTTTACATGCAACTGGGAAATAAGATGTACAGGCACTGGGGTATAGAAATCTATCTTGCCCTACTAGAAAGTTATGGGAGGGATGGGGGAAGATGTCAGGGAGAACAGATTGGGGGAAGGGGTATTCAGTAGGCTTGCTATTTGAGGGGGGGGTAGGGGAAAGATGGGGAGAAAAATTTGTAACTCAAAATCCTGTGGAAATGAATGTTGAAAACTAAAACTAAATAACTTGGGGGGAAAAAAGAAATACCTGAAGACTGTATTGATTCTATAGTATAGAACATCTTACTTTCAAATCTTGTTTTCAAAATTTTTAAGTAATTTACACAGTTCAAATTGAACAAAATATACCATATTTTCTTCCTTCTTACTAGGAATAATAAATACAAAAAAGTGGCAATTTGTTTTAGGTTGGGGTTTGCCATTCCTTAAAGCTCAGTAATATTCCATTACGCTCATAGAATATAATTTGTTTAGCCATACCCCAATTGTTGGTCATTTTCTTTGTCTACAACTATTTGTTATCACAAATAATGCTCCTATGAACATTTTAGTACATATGCATTTTTTTTTTTTTTGCTGCTGTCAATAGCTTCTTTGGGACAGAGTCTCAGCAGTGAAATCTCAGGGTGAGTTTGAACAATTTAACCTTCTATGTCTAATTTCAAATTGTTTTTCAGCATAGTAAAACCAATTTACAACTCCACCAGTAGTAAATTAGCACATCTGTCTTCTTATATCTCCTTTTACAAGCAATTTTTAGATCTTTAACATCTTTGCTAGTTTGGATATGAGGTGATAGAAGTTTCATAGTTCTTTTAATGTGCACTTATTTAATTATTGGTGATTTTAAACATTTTAGGTGATTACTGCTAGTCTGTATTTCTTTTATGAAAACTGTTCATTTGAATCTGTTCATATATTTGTATCAATTTCCTATAGATTTTGGATGTTGTGCTTTTAATCAGGGATATTAAGTACAAAGACTTTTTCGAATCTACATCTTCCCCCACCCCCGCCCCGAGATTGGTTATATAAATTTTTTTTGTGTGTGTGTAAAAGCAGACTGAGACCACTACAAATTTATGCCACTTCATCTCAACTGGGCCCTTACTGCAGCAAGGCAATCCTATGACTCTTCCTCCCAAGCATTTCAGCAGAGGTTTGGTCTCATACTTCACTAAAAAAATGAGGTCATTAGACAAGATCTTTCCCCTCCTTCTCATCTCTGATATAATCCCCCACTATCTCTTTTACTCAATACTTGATGATCATATGGCACTTCTCCTTGCCAAAGTCAAACCTTCTCTATACATATCCTTGATCCCATCCCCTCCTATCCTCTTCAACAGAATGTCCTACCATCATCCACACCACCTAATTTTCAATCTTTCCCTATCTACCATGTTTCCCCGATAATAAGACCTATCCCGAAAATAAGCCCTCCCCTTACTGTGTAAGATTCCTCTAAAATATGCCCTCCCCCAAAAATAAGCCCTATTGAGATTGCTACTGTAGTGAAGGTGATCCCCTGCGCTACACGCTACATTACGGTACCCTCTGTATGCACCGTCCCCCCTCCGTGAAACGCACGCCGCACTCCAAGCTGCATCCAATCAGAGCTGCAGCAGTGAGCACGTCATCCTCTTCTTTCCCAGTGATTTGCTTGCTGGCGCCATTGAGAGCAGTGCCGCAGAGGAGAGCTGAGGCAGGACAACATAAGCCCTCCCCTGAAAATAAGCCCTCTGGTGTTTTTCTTTCCAAAAAATTAATAAGACAGTGTCTTATTATTGGGAAAACATGGTATTGGCTTTTCCCCTACTACCTACAAATACAGCCAAGTCTTATCTATCCTTAAAAAAGACTCACTAGATTCTATAATTCTTTGTGTCTCCTCTTCTTCTCAGACAAACTCTTTGATAAGGATGACTATACTCAGTTGGCTCTACTTACTTTCCTCTCTTCTAACCCTTTTGCAATCTAGCTTCCTACGTCATTATTGAATTAAAACTGTTCTCTCTAAAGTTACCAATAATTTCTTTGATAGGGTCATAGATTCCACACTTATTTCCACCAACCTCTTCTCCCCCCAACACACACACACACACACACACACACACTCACACAATCAACCAATCAGTCTATAAACATTAAGCACTTACCATGTACCAGGCACTGTACTAAGTGCTGAACTAATGAGTGAGTTGCTTCTGTACATGCAGAGTGTGTCATCTCCACTGATGCACTCATCAATGGGCTGGGTCAAACAAGTTGCTTCTCAGGACTATTTCCTGCTGAAGCTTGACTGCTGGCCTTCCAGTGGCTCTTCCAACTTTTGAAGCTCACAAGGTCATAGCCATTCCAAGGACTACTGTAGCAGCAAGCACCCCAAGCGTCCTCAGGGTTTGCAGCTACCACAGGTTCTTGGATATGCTTTGTTAAAGGAAAGCAACTCAAAATGGGTTAACAAGCTTACTTTAATCAGTCAGACATATATCGTTTACCTTGTTCAGGGGAAAAAGGTCAGCACCCCGAACTTCAAAGCATACAGGCAGAATTATCAAGACAGAAACAGATCAAGTAGACAGATTTCCAAACTGTCCAACCATTACATCCATACCCAGTCAACATCTGGGTTTCCACATCTGGGTTTTTCAAAGCCGGGGGACTCTCAACAACGGCTTCCCAGAATTCAGATCAAATCACAGAACACTTCTCAAAGTGAGTCCCAAAACAAAGCTACACATCAGGGCTTATATAGCCTTCTCCTGGCTCAGAGAATGTAACAACCTTATTGACTCACTGGCCAATCAAGAAGTATCTACTGAAAAACAAGCCTCCCTCCCCAGGCTTCTGGTGCACTTTAGCCTAGGGGCAGGGAAGATCTTTAAAATTTACATTCGCATTACAACTACCCATCTCCAAACACTCAGTCACCTAAGAGCAGGGGGACAGCAAAACAACTGGGCTATGTGATCATGGCTTCATGTTAGCCAAGAGTAGAAAGAGTAAGCTACTCTCTCTCTCCTAACAAAGAAACTTATAGCTTACAAGCCTTTGCTTTAATCACAACCAAGAAAGAATATTTTGGCCAGTTAGTGATTATCATATGCACACTTACTTGCAGCTCAGCAGTCAGTCAAAAGGCTTTTTATCAATACTCAGAAAATAGACAGGAAGCAGTTTCAGAAATCCTGAGTATGTTCTAAAGAGGAAAGTATGTGAGATGGGCCCTTTTTCCTTCCACATCATCATGTACTTACCAAAGTAGGATCACCATTGGTGGGTGGGTATGTGTGCGTGTGTGTACATGCATGTGAGCATGTACACACAGACACACACACTTTTGCATCCACATGGTTCAACAACAGGCAAAGCCCTTTGTGAATGCTTCCAAGACTGGACCCTTATTGACCAGGCCCTAGTTACATTTTAATTCCTAAATTAAAAAGTCTTTTTTCAATACTTATTCTTCTTGACTTCTCTGTAGCATGTGACACTGTTGACCACCTTCTCCTCCTGGATATTCTTATTTCTATGGGATTTTGTGACTCTTGGTCCTTCTACATACCTGATATTCCTCAAAGTCTTTTGTTGGATTTTCACTCATGTCATGCCCACTAACTGAGGGTTTCCCCCCAAGAATCTATCCTGGGTTCTTTTCTCTATATATTTCTCACTTGATGGTCACTTGGTAAACTCCCATGAGTTCAATTATCAGTTCTGTTTATTTGATTATGAAATCTGTATACCTTGCCCTCTTCTTGTGGATCCCAATCCTACATTCTCAACTGCTTACTGAACACAAATTAGATGTTCCATAGGCATTTGAAATTCAGTAATGTCCCAAACAAAACTCATTACTTTTACCTCCAAATTTCCCCCCTTTCCAGATTTCTCCATTATTATACAGGGGGTACTACTATTTTCCTAGTCAGTTTCCCCCCTTAATGATATCTTCTCTCTCACTGATTCCATATGCCCAATCAGTTGCCAAATCTAGTCATTACTGTCTCTTCAACATCTTTCACATATGTTCCCTTCCCTTCACATATGTTCACATATGACCCAAGTTCAAACCCTCATCTCTTGCTTGAATTATTTCAATAGGCTTCTAATTGGACTGCCTACCTCAAGTCTCTCCTCATTCCAATTCTTTTCCTTTTAATCTTCCAAATAAATTTTGCTATTCTTATTTTTATATTATTATTAATTATAGAAAATACCTCTTTGGTAATTTAATTGCTGTAACACTAGATCTATGGAGTCATTCATATAGCATTAGAATTTTTATAGAGAGGCAATATGGAATGGTGAATTGAGAGCCAGGATAGGAGTCAGGAAGACCTGGAATCAAGTTCAGGAAAACTTAGATCATTCTCTAACACACACCATTATGTAATGCTAGACAAGTTATTTAATTTCTCACATGCCAAGCAGGAAACTCTCTAAGATTACAAGTTGTAGAACAGTTGCAAATATGCATTGGTAGAAGGAGTTTTCTCACCAAGGGCTCCCCACATTGATGATATTGTAAGTCTGGGGAAAAAATGAATAGCTAACTGTTTAGGTTTTTATTTCTGTAAAAATTGCTTTATAGGTATATATAAGTCCTATGTGTGTCTTTGTAAGTGAATTACCAGACATTTGATAAATTTTTAATTATCTTAGATGTAATTTCTCTTCTCATTTCTTTTTCCTGGGCTTTGTTAACACTATACATAATTTTGTGAATTTCTCTTGTATGCTCCTACTTTATTGAAGCTATTCACTTTTCTCAATATTATATTAATTCCAAAGAATTTTCCAAGTAAACCAATAGATATAATTTTACCTCTTTTATTAATCCTTATTTGCGTTTAATTTATTTTTCTTATTTTATGATTGTAGGTGTATTTCTAGCACTGTGTCAATTAAAAATGAAGACAATAAGCATCCTTACTTTACCCCTGATTTAATTTGGAAAACTTTCAGTATATGTCCATTATAAATAATGCTAGCTCTTGGTTTTAAAAAAAATAATTTTGTGACAGGATCTCCCTCTACAGATTTGGATAAGTCTAACAGAAATATAAACAAAAGTGAAACTAGGAACTGAACAAATTTCTAGAGAAAAATTACTTATGGCATCTTCTAAATGGGACAGAAAAGAATATACATATTTGTCTGCACCACATGGAATTTTCAAAAAATTGACCATATACTATTACACAGAGATATTGTAAAAAAAAAAATGTAAAAAGGCAGAAATACTTAATACATCCTTTATGGATTATACTATAATAAAAATAGAAATTGGTTCAGGGTCCACAAACAAAAAATACAGACACAAATAGAGACAACAATGAAATCTTAAATAATGAGTGGGTCAAAGAACAAATCAGAGAAACAATAACTATGTAAAGGAAAATGGTAATGACAGAACAATATACCAAAATTTCCAGGATGCAATTAAAGCAGTCTTTGGGATAGGGAGAGGGGATCATATACTTACAATCATACATTAACAAAATAGAAAAGAGGGGATTAATGAACTGAATATCCACTTTTTAAAAATTAGAATGTCAACAAATAAAACTTAATTAAGCACAAAAGAGGAGATATTAATAATTAGAGGGGAAATAGATAAACTGGAAAGGAAATAGCAAACCCATAGAACTGATAAAACTCTTTCTTTGGTTCTTTGAAAAGACTAATAAAATTGATAAACTTTTAGTGAACTTAATTAAAAAGAAGAGATCAGAAAATCAAATCAAAATAGCTAAAGATCAAGGTGAAATCAGCAAAAGCAGAAGTAAAAAAAAATAATTAGAACATATTATACAAAGCGTGTGTTAACAAAACTAAGAACACAATAGAGATAGAACACCTTCAAAAATGTAAATAAACCAGAAGGCCTGATAGAGATCTCAAATAACGAGATCTCTGAAAAGTAAATAGATCTAACTAAATAGAATTACCAAAGTGTACAGGGAGATGGTGTGGGGTTAGTGGATTCCTGATCCTGATGAACTCACAAGGGACTTCTGATAAACTTTAAAAACTAGTACCCATTATTATTCTCAAAAACTGAAAAAGAAAGTACCCTACCAGAATCCTTTTATAATTTATTATTATTAACTCCAATAGCCAAACCAGGAAAAGATAAAACACAGAAAGAAAACTATAGGCCAATATCATTAATGAACATTGACCCAAAAATTATTAACAAAACCCTATCCAACAGATTACAGCAATTTATTCAAGAAATGATTCATTATGATCAAGTGGAATTTGTACCAAGGATGCAAGGATGTTTCAACATTAGGAAATCAGTCAACATGATCTCATTAAATGCCAAAACATCCCAAACCACATAATCATCTCAAGAAATGCAGAAAAAGTCACTGACAAAGCATAACTCTCTTTTTTGCTAAAAACCCTACAAGATATTAGCATAGAGGGATCTTTTTAACATAAAAAATAAAACTAAAGCCAAATGCAAGTAATGGTGACATGCTAGAACCTTTAAATATGGGAGGGAAGCAAGAAAGTCCACTATACCCACTAATATTTGATATAGATCTGAAAAATCTAACAATAGCAATAAGACAAGAGAAAGGAATAAAGGAATGAAGCAGGTAAAGAGGAGATAAAACTATCCCTGTTTACTGACAATGTGACCTGGAAAACCCTATGGAATCAGCAAAGATTCTGAGACAATAACTTCAGCAAAATTACAAGCTACTAAATAGATCCTAAAAAATTAATAGCATTTCTATATAGGCATACCTCAGAGATATTGCAGGTTTGGTTCCAGGCCATCATAATAAACAAATATCACAATAAAGCAAATCACATAAATTTTTTAGTTTCCCATTGCATATAAAAATTATGTTTACATTATACTGTAGTCTCTTAGGTATGCAATAGTATTATGTCTTTAAAAAGGTATATACACTAATTAGAAATACTTTATTGCTAAAAAAATTATTGCTAACCATCATCTGAGTCTTCAGTGAGTCATAACTTTTTGACTGGTGGAGGGTCTTGCCTTGCTGATGACTGCTTACCAGTCAGGGTGGTGACTGCTGAAGGCTGAGATGGTTGTAGCAATTTCTTAAAATAAGACAACAATGAAGTTTGCTGCATTGATTGACTCTTCCTTTCACTTGAACACTCAGAGATCATTGTAGGGTAATTAATTGGTCTGATTTCAATATTGTTGTGTCTCAGGGAATGGGGTGGGGGACAAAGGAAGGAAAGGAAGGCCAGTCAGTGGAGCACTTAGAACACATACAACAGTTATCAATTAATTTTTCTGTCTTAAGAGGGCACAGTTCATGGTGCCCCAAAACAATTACAATAGTACAATCAAAGATCACTGGTCACAGATTACTGTAACAGATATAATAATACTAAAAAGTATGAAATATTGTGAGATTTACCAAAATGTGACATAGAGGCACAATGTAAGCACATGCTATTGGAAAAATGGTACCAGTAGACTTAGGTGCTTGACACACAGTTGCTGCAAACTTTCAATTTGTAAAAAACACAATTATCTCTGAAGCATAATAAAGTGAAGTACAATAAAATGAAGTATTCCTGTAATAATAACAAAACACAAGAAACAATAATAGAAAGGGAAATCCCATTCTGAATAACTACAAAATGCATAAAATATCTGGTGATCAACCTCCCAAAGCACACAAAAGATTTGTATAGATTCAATTGCAAAGTGCTCCTTAAAGAAATAAAGAACAACTTAAATAGCTGGAGAAATATTCAATGATCATGCCTAGGCTATTCCAATATGATAAAAATCATAATACTACCAAAATTAATTTAAACTTTCAATGCTATACCAATCAAATTATCAAGGGGATACATTATAGTACTTGATAAAATGATAACAATATTCATTTAGAAAAACAATAGATTTAGAATATCCAGGGAAATGATGAAAAGAAGTAAGAATGAAGCACTTTTAGACCTCAAACTATGTTTAGTTGTCATCCAAACCATCCAAATCAATTATATTGGTTAAATAGAGATATAGTTCAATGGAACATAATAGACGAGGAAGATTCAAAAACAATAGGACTCAATAACCCAACATTTGAAAGTAGAAAGCATAAATGACATAAGGAAAAACACCTTATGTGATTAAAAAAAACCTCTTGGAAAACTGAAAGCATTCTGGCAGAAATTAGGCTTAGATAAACACACTCCATAATATATTCTAAATGGATAGGAGACCTTAATATTAAGTATCTTGACTTTTGTCGAATTTTAATGACTCTGGAAGAGAAAATGAAGCTGATGACTTTGAGTAACTCTGCCCCACTTAAATCCAATTCATGTGTAAGTCAAGATATCACCCCATGATTGCACTGGTCCTCTTCAAAAATGAAGGATGAACAACAGCAATTAAAAATGTAGAAGGGAGGGGTGGCTAGGTGGCGCAGTGAGTAAAGCGCCGGCCCCAGAATCAGGAGGACCAGAGTTCAGTTCCAGCCCCAGACACTTGACACCCACACAAAAAACCTAGCCCTGTAATCTTGGGCAAGTTACTTAACTCCAATTGCCCTCCAAAAGGCAAAAAAAAAAAAAATGTAGAAGGGAAATGAATCATATACTTCTCATATCTATGGGTAGAAGATGTAGTCTTAACCAAACAAGAGATAGAGACAATTACACAAGATAAAAAAGATAATTTTGATTACTTGAAACTGAAAAGCTTTTGTACAGAAAACATTAAAACATTTGGGATAAGAAGGGAAGTGGTCAAATGGGAGGAAAATCTTTGCATCAAATTTCTCTAATAAGGATTTGACATCCAATGTACACACATATATATGTATGCATACAATTAATAGAAATACATAAGATTAATGCCATTCCTCAGTAGATAAATGGTCAATGGATATGAACAAATGGTTTTCAAAATAATTGCAAAGAATTTAAAAACCACATTAAAAATGCTCCAAGTCACTAATAATAAGAGAAATGCAAATGAAAACCTTGAAGTTTCACTGCATACCCTGAAAACTGGCAAAAATTACAAAAACTAGCAATAGTCAATATTGGAGGGATTACGGAAAGATAGGTACACTAATCCAGAGTTGATGGAGTTGTAAAATGGTGTGACTATTTTGGAAAATAATTTAAAATTATGAAAATTAAGATACTATTATTTGAATCAGAGAATCATATTCTTTGAATCAGAGAATTTTTTACTGGACATTTCCCAAGGGAGCCATGGATAAGAAAAAATATACTCCCCATATACTTCAAAATATTTATAGTAGCACTTTTTGTGATACCTAAGAGTTGGAATCAAAGCAGATGCCTGTCAACTAAACAAATTGTGATGTAGGAATATTACTGTGCTGTATGAAATAGTGTCTGAGATGAATACAAAGAAGTATGAAAAGTTTTAGATCAACTGATGTAGAGTGGAGTAAGCAGAACCAAGAAAACAACATACCCCTAACTATAACAATATAAATAGAAAGAATGGCACACCACCCCCCAAAAAAGTAAATATAACAAAATTATAAAGATCAAAGAAGAGATATGAAAAGATATTACCAAACTACTTGTTCTTGGAGATGGGAGGTCTATAGGTATTACACATTGTATATGTTATTGAATTTTTTCAATGTATTGATCAGTTGTGCTGAAGTGTTTTTTTTTTTTATTTTCTAGAAGAAAACTATTTGCCATATGGGACAGCTTTCTGGGAGGACAAGAAAGAGGGATTCATGGGATACTGTGTTGATGTAGGAAAGAGAAAATATCAATAAAAATTTATTTTAAAAAAAGGTACTTTGATCATATTAAGGAAAAGTCTTTATTTCTACAATTTTTTATAATTTTAACATGAGTGCTATATTTTATCAAAAGCTTTTTGTGCATCTACTTATATAATCATAAACATTCATTTTTGTTATTAATATGATTTATTATATTTATAGTTTCCCCAATATTGCACCATTCTTGCATTAATACTATAAATGTAACCTGGTCATAAAGAATAATATTTAAAAATGTATTGCTGTTACATCTTTGCTAATATTTCATTTCATGTTTTTACATCAATATTCATTAGTTATCTTGGTCTCTAGTTTTTTGGGGGGATTTTTTTTGCCTCATTATATCTGGTTTATATCTGCCTCACAGAAAGAGTTTGGTATGGTGCCTATTATTTTTCTGAGCATGTTATATGGCATAGGCATGATTTGTTCTTCAAATATTTTATAAACCATTATAAACACATTTGTGCCAGTTGCCTCCGCTTTGGAAATTCATTTATGACTTGCTCAAATTTCCCTTTCTGAGATTTCCTTGTTTAAATTCTCTCTATCCTGTTCTCTTAATCTGGGTATTTTACATTTTTTGTAAATATATTCTTCCAGTTAATTAAAGTTTTAACTGAATATAATAGTTTCTGTTAATTTTCTTTATTCTACATTCATTATGAGTTTCCCCTTTTTGTTTTTTATTTTTTTAATTTGGTTTCTTCTCTCATTTTATGTCATTCTGCATCTCCTTTCTTTGATCAGATTAGCTATTTACTTAGTACTTTGTAAAAAAAAAAGTTTAGTTATCATGTCAATGGTCTTTTTGTTTTTGGTTCTTTTTATCTCTTCCTTGATTTTTAGAATTAAAATTTTGATTTTCATTTGGTAGTTACTAATTTTCTCATTTTCTAGTTTTAAAAAACTATGTTCAAGTAATTGGTTTTCTTTTTCTCTGTTTTGTTAATATGTCAGAGAAGTAAATTTTATCATATTGTCTTATTAACAATGATATCTCAATTATCAATCTTTTTTTCAATCCTCATCCTTTTTTCCTTCTCCAATGAAGCAAAATCCTCAAGGCAAAACTTCAATTCTCATCTTTTTACTTCTCCAACTTCTTTTGGATACCCCTTAATTTCCATTCTTACTCAATCCTACCCTACCAATGTCCCACTCCAAATCACTTTTCCCTTCTGCAATGACATCTGAAATGCCCTTACTATAATTAACAAATGTCCTTTCATTTTAGACCTCTTCCTCTCTTCTTCCTTTCATCTGCTGATACTCACTAAACCCTGGTTCCCCTAGATGACAGTACTTCTTTGTCCATACTTTTCAGTACTAATTCTACCTTCTCTTTCTCCCCACTCTCCCCCTCCCACTGGTCTCATTGGAGGAGTTAAAATACTTCTGATTCCCAATGCATTTCCAGGGGCACTTCCTCTACCAAAATCACTCAGCAACTTCTCCTCCTTTGAGACTTGAGATACCCAAATCAACTCAGATCCCAGTGGCAGTTATCTACCAGGATATTCTCTCTCCTTGGTAGCTGACTCACAAGTCACCCTCTCACCCCAACTCTCAAATTCATACTTGGGATTTTAATATACATATTGATAATCCCTCAAATACTTTAACTGCCTAGTTCTTCAATCTACTCAACTCCTATGACCTACTACTCCACCTCAGCTACACACAAGGATAATCATATCCTTGAACTTGTCATCACCCTCAAGTGTTCTACTTCTAAGTGCAAGAATTCTGACTTTTTTTTATCTGATCATCTGATCACAATTTTTATCATTCCATCTCTCCTTATACTTTATTACTCCCATACCTATTCTTTGTCCTTACAATGTCCTCAAATCCCTCCACTCCTCAATAATCTCCCAGGTCTTTGCTTTTGTTCAGGCCATACTCTCCTTTCTCAATCTTGACTAGTGAACCCATTCAACTCTTTACTCGCTTCTACCTTCAAATCTCTAACAAAATAGAGAAAAAGAAATTGCTCACTCTGTCCTATTTCTATTTCTGTCTTGCCAAACCCTAATTCAAGATTATTCCCTATATCTGCTTCCTTTGTTCCTAATTGTGTACTGCTGAAAAAGCTAGAGAAAATCATAGAACTGTGCTGACTTGGGTCTCTATAAATTTAAGTTTAAACCTCAACCACGTTCTCATCGTTCTCATCGCAGCAAGACAATCCTACCTAACCACAATGGCTATTCAAAACCTTCTTTTATCTTATCAGTCCTCCTAAAGCAATCCTTCTCTTGACCTCACCTCATACTTCACTGAAAAAAAGAAGCCTTTTCCATTCTCCATTAGCTCTGTTTTTTCTCCCATTCTTCTTATTTTAAAGTCCCCTGACATTATCCCCTACTATCTACTCTCTGATGAAAAGGTAACCCTTCTGTTTGCCAAGGCAAACCCCTCTAGAGACATGTACTCTTGATCTTATCCCTTATCATATTCTCCAGAAGATTGCTCCCACTATCATTCCTTCTTTTTCTTTCTGTTCCTGTCTGTCTGTCTTTCTCCAATTACTATAAATGCTCAAGTCTTGATCACTCTTATAAAACAATGACTAGATCCTTCTATCCCTGCTAGTTATTGTCCTGTATCTCTCTTCTCCTTTTTAGCTAAATTCCTTGAAAAAAGAGCTCAGTGTCTCCACTTCTTGTCTTTCCAAACCTCTGCAATCTGGTTTCCTTCCTCATTATTCAACTGAAACTTTTCTCTCCAAAGATTTCTTAGTTATCAAATCTAATGGCTTTTTCTAATTCCTCATCCTTCTTGACTTCTCTGCTTCATTTGACACTATTGAGTACACTCCTGGATTCTCTCTTCTCTCTGGGTTTTCTTGACATTTTTCTCTCTTAACTCTTCAATTTTTTCTGACCACTCCTTAATCACTTTTGCATTCTCATTCACATTCTATCAACTAACTATAAATGTATCCCAAGGCTCTTTCCTAGGTCCTCTTATCTTTTCTCTGTGTAGCATCCCCTTTGGGGCCACTCCACCAAAGAATACTCAGAATACTCTTGCCTAAAATCAGGAAAGAACTAGCACCAGAAACATAAGAGGTCTTGTGCTCATAGCTTGCAGCCTGGTTAGGAGGAAAGGTACCCTGACCTAATCCTTCCAAGAGCTCAGAGTCCTGTAATTCTAAAAACTCTTCCATTAAGTGCAGGAATTTGCTCCATTTTCCTGACTCATATTATGCATGCCTTGTGTTGTAGTAATCTAGTCACATGACGGATCCAAACTCCCTGGGGGGACATGGGCACCTTCCTAAGAAGTTTCCAAAGTGATAGAGGATATTCAGACCTCATCATGAATTTGGCAGTGTAGAGAATTCTCCATATCTTTCATTGTTCCACAAATATCTTTCACCAGGGTCAGTATTGAAAACCTGCCTTTGGATACTCCCTCTCTGATTAAGAGAGTTTTGATAGTATAAATGAAAAGAACACAACAATTGAAAATGAATATTGCAAAATAACAAAGAACAAGCTTAGCTCTAAAGAGAATATATGAGAAGATTCCTCTCCCTATTCCTTTGCAGAGGTGGGGATAGGGCATCATGGGTGTGGAACATTGCATATGTTGTCAGGTTTCTATTTTAAATACATTGATCAGTTTTTATTCCTATTATTTCTGTTCTAAAAATTCTATCATAAAGGATGTCTCTATAAGAGGGAAAGGTAAGAGCTATATGGGAAATTTAGGCAATGTATAAAATAAAAGATGGCAATAAAAATTCATTTTTTAAAGAAAAGAGTTTTGACTCTAAGTAGCATTCTCTCATCCTTAGTAAAAAAAAATATCCTTCTTGCTTAAGTCATAAGGAATTCCTTCAGTTAGCAGTTTTCTATCTGGCTCTAGGTACATTGCTACACATCAGTGCTCTAAATATTCAATATACCTACTATTTATATCAACTCCCCTATTCATAATGGACAGAGTAATAAAACAGATATCAGTACCTAATTCATACATAGTTATTTACTTATCTCAAAGTCTCTGATATAATTTATAAACCAAACATATCAACAAAACAAGCTATCTAATAATAGCCTAAAAACAAGAGGGAGAAAAAAAGTTAATTTGTCTCTCATATAGCCTTACAATACTATGACTTCCATGATGGATAGTTCAGATGAGCTCCACTCTGTAGCGTTCTCTAGGAGACCCACACACTGAGTTGGGGAGTGTCCCCAGATGTTACATAAACAAACCCAACTGTGCATTTCCCAGACTTCCTGGGTTTGAAGCTGTTTTTGTGCTGTCTGGGGGTTCCCAAGGCTCTAGGAAGTCATTGGGTTTATAGCTACTTGGTAGATATTTATTATGCTTTCTTTTATTGTTATTATATACTGTTCATTTGCTTGAGAGGCAGCATGATGTAGTGAATAGAGGGAGGTCCTCAAAGTCAGGAAGACCTGAATTCAAGTCTCACTTCTCACACAGACTGGCTATGTTACCCTAGGCAAGCTACTCAACCTCTCATTGCTAGGCAATTTTGTAATACCCTAAGTTGCAGATAAGGCACTGACCTGTATTGGCAGTTGAAATTTCCTCACTGGGTTGAGGTATTCCTTATACCAATAAAAAACAGATTCAGACACTAGCCTTATTTTTGTTTGCTTATCCATTCCATGCTAACAGGAAAAATAACATATATAGTATCCCAATTGTTTTGGTTTGCTTCTGTAAATAACCAATTCCATCAGGTCATGTTACTAAGTCTTCATGAAATATAGAAAGTTCAAGAAGGAAGTGAAGTTTGCCAGTGAGCAGGGAAAAACTGATTTCTGATTGGGTAAATTCATAAATCTATATACTCCTTATGATTGGCTGCTACCCTGTAAAGAGGGACAAAGCTGAGGGAAAGAAGGTCACTGACTTTCTGAGAACATATGGGGCACAGAAAATCTTTGGCACTTACAGGTATGCATAAACATCCAAGGTTAGTGTGGGACTCCCCAGGACCTTCCTCCCCTCTTTTTTTTTTAAACAGGTTGAATGATCAGGTATCATCATCAACTGGTGGTTAAACACAGAATCATAGGCACTGGGAGCCAAGGGCAATCCCACCTGAGCCCTGGTTTTAGCCCCAGGGTGGCCCAGCCCAGATGAGCAGCAGCTAGAGCAGACTTCTCAAGAGTAAATCACCAGCAGCTGTAGTGGTTTCCAGACTTCTCAATTCATAAATGCCAAAAACAAAGTCAATGTCCATAAATGCCAAAGGTCAACATGGAACTTAGTTGGCCTGGGAGTGGGGGGAAGGGGAGAATAGAAGAGTGCAGTCCAGCTGCTACCCCAGGAGCGAGAAGCAGAGGAGGTGGTGGCTGCAGCCTCAGCTGCATGGCTGCTTCCAGAGCTCCTGGTCTACAGATTGTAGGGGAACAAAGCAACCATTCAGAGGCTAAGAGTTCTTGCTTTGACCTGCTTGGATCTGAATCGCAGTCTTCAGTGGTGGTCCTGGGGTATGTGGCCAGTGTGCCAGAGCATGTGGGGGCTGTAGAAAGGGCACCCATCTAATAGTACTGGGCACTGTAAAAACGTGATCTGGGACATAGCTCTCTCCATTCTGGAAGCAGAGTTCTACTGTGGCAAAAAACTCAAAAGTTAAGAAATTGGCTGCCAAAATAAGCAAGCAAATGAAGCACAATCAGATGATAGAATCCTTTTTTGGGGACAAAAAGGATCAAGGCATGGAGCAGGAGGAAGATAGCAAAGTCAGAACTGCTGCATCAAAGGCCTCCAAGAAAAATATGAATTGGTTACAGGCCATGGAAGAGCTCAAGAAGGATTTTGAAAATCAAGTAAGAGAAGTGGAGGAAAA
>NW_027186110.1:0-13845 GCF_028583685.1 Petaurus breviceps papuanus | reverse complement strand
GCTGACTTGGGTGAAAGTCATGGGCCTCTAAGTCTCTTCCAGAGTAACGAGAATCCAGTGGCAAGACAAAGCCAGGATGATTGATGATGGCTCAGGATATGATGGATGGCCAAGGCATCTTTGGTGTCTAACCAAGCTCTGAGTGCTTCACAGCACTTGCTTGAGCTACTTCCATGGCTGTTGGAAGAAAAGGTTCTCATCTATGTGCTTGGGGTAGATACCCCACCTTACCTTACTGATGAATTTGGGCCCCCTTGATTACTATCAACCTGGTTTAGCATACCTGTCAAAATAGTTTGCTTGAGTGTGACTGTTGTGCATTGTGCAGCCTTTTGGAGCCACAGGGGAGAGCTGGACAAATCAAGTGGACATCAAAAGTGGAAAGCAGTGCTAAAAAGGGCTCAATAATCCATATATCAGAAGTGCTAGTGTTCACTCCAAGCACCTATGATTCCAGTAATAATAAAGGATGGGAAACGAACAAATAAGAAGAAAAAAACCTGATCATAAATGGTTACTGTGGTCACAAAGTAAAAGCACAACACAAATTCAAAGGAAGGCAATGAAGTCAAAACAGGCACAAGGAAAGCCTTAAAGAAAAATGTGAATTGAACACAAGCCCAAGAAGAATTCCTGGAAGAGGTAAAAAGTGGCGTTCAAAATGAAATAAAATAGATGGAGGAAAAATAATTTTAAAAAAGAGAGAGATGGAAACAACAGAAGAAATTATGAATATACAATTTATTTTTACAAAGGACCAGTGATCTTCTGGAGTGATTCCTTGATTCATGTGTGAATTAGATTTAAGTAAGATAGAACTGCTCAAAATCTTCAGTTTCACTTTCTCTTCTGGAGTCATTGGAGTCCAATGACAAGATCAAAGTCAGGATGACTGGCAATGGCCCCACATGCAGTAGATGACTCTGGTATCTTTGATGTCTGACCAAGCTTTAAGCACTCCACAGCACCTGCTTCATCATCTGTCTTCATGGCCATTGAAACAAATTGTTCTGTTTCACTCATTCCTTGGGATAGATATCCACCTACCTTGCTAATGGGTTTGAGGCCTGCTGGTTACCATTGCCCTGCTTTACCTGGTCTGCTAAGATGGTTTTAATGGGGTTTGGTCACTGCACATGCTACAGCTTCTTTGAGCAACAGGTAAGAGTTGGGTAAAGATGGACACCAAAGGTAAATGAGCCGTCCTGAAAGGGGCTCAGCAAACCATTACAAGAGAGACACTAGTCCTCCTGAGCAATCCATAAACTCCAAGATAATCAACAACTTAAGAAAAGAGTCATCAAAATACTGATGAAAACAACACCTTAAAAAACAACTGACCTGAAGCAACTCAAGAAAACCTAGACATAATTATTCAAGAAATCATCAAGAAGAACCCCCCCCCCCAATATCATAGGACTGAAATATAAAAATGAAAATGCAAAAAAAGCTAAACATCACTTAAATCTAATTCAAGCATGAGTCAAGAAATTAACCCATGATGTAACTGGTCCTCTTCAAAACAAATGAAAAATAATTGTCTTTCCATAATTTTCTTCTCTCTTTATTTCTTTACTTGAAAGAAACAGAAAAACGAAAATTCACAGGAATATTATATTCCAGACCTCCCAGGTGAAGAAGAAAATACTTCAAGCAACCAGACAGAAACAATTCAAATATCATGTAGTCACAGTCAGGATCTCACAAGATTTAGCAGCTACTATATTAAAGGAATAGAAGGCTTGGAATCTGGTATTCCAGAATGCAAAACTGAATGTGATCCTTCAAGTTAAAAAATTAGTATCTAATTTAAAGGAAGAGTATCAAACCTTCCTATTTTTAAAAAAGACCAGAACTGAATTGCAAACTTGACTCTTTAAATACAAGACTCAAGTGAAGCATAAAAAGTAAACATGAAACAGGAAATCATAAGGGCCCAGTACTGTTGAAATGTTTACCTTTCTGCATATGATAATGGCACATGTATCTTCCAAGAACCTTGAAATTATATGGGCAGTTAGAAGGATTCTATGCAAAAAAAGGGTGTAGGATGAAATAAATTATTTTGACATGTTTTAAAAATGGATAGTCCAAAGATGGATGTTTTGTGAAAATGGACAAGGGAGAGTAAGAATGCTGAAAACTATCTTACATAAAAGAGGCATGTAAGAAAGAGCAATTACCTTGTAGTGTCTGTTCTTTGTCAGTCTTCCAACAATAATACAGATGAAAAAGCTCACTCTTTTCTTTGGTCCAGGAGCAATCCTTTCAATTTAGTGCAAAGCTGTACTGTTCACACATGCTTCAGCTTCAATGCACTAGTTCTCTTGGATTATGTGAGGGACCCTGGTATAGTGAATAGATGCCTGAACTTGAAGTTGGGAAAATTTGGGTTCAAATTCTGGGTCTTACTGTGATGCTGGATAATTTATGCAGCTTCTTTACAACTCTGAGTTTCACCATGTCTCAGATGGAGGAAATAGGAACACTTACAATCTAGGTGGAATGAGGGTATTGTCCATTCTTTACTCAATTTATGCAAACAAGGCTACTCCCTGATATGTGTGATAGAGAAAACCTTTATTTATGCCCTTCAGAGCATAGGCAAGCTATTCTTTGACTGACTCCTTTTGTCAGGTTAAGTGTTAAAATTTCCTTTTTTGTTGGCTTCTGAGTAAGAATGGTGTGTTCATGCAAAAGGCAGAGAGAGGGAGAGAGTATGATAAGGAGAGATAGAGAGAGAGAAAGAAAGAGGGAGGAGAAGGAAGAGAGAGAGGAAGGAAGAAGGAGAGAGAAAGAGAGGGGAGGAGGGCGTGAGGGAGGGAGGAGAGAGAGAGACCTTGAATGAGGTCCATCAGAAAACAGAAACTGGGAACTCATTTTAGTTTCCTTTTTATTAATTTATTTTATCAATTACATATAAAAGCAATTCTTTTTTTTTTTTTTTAAAGCAATCGGGGTTAAGTAACTTGCTTAAGGTTACACGGCCAGTTATTTCGGGTGTGGTGCTAAATATCTGAGCCCAGATTTGATCCCCAGGTCATCCCGACCCTGGAGTCGGTGCTCTTACTTGCTGAGCCACCTGGCCTCCCCTTAAAAGCAATTCTTAACATTTATTTTTATAAGAAAATTTGAGTTCCAAATTTTCTCATGCCTTCCCCCCTCTTTAAAATGTTAAGCTATTTGATAGAGGTTATAAATGTGCAATCAGGTAAACTATATTTCTATTTTAGTCATGTTGTGAAAGAAGAAACTGGACAAAAGGGAAACTAAACATGAAAAATAAAATGAAAATATTATGTTTCAATATGCATTCAGATTCTGTCAGCTCTTTCTGTGGATGTGGATAGCATTTTCCAACAGAAGTCTCTTGGACTTGTCTGGGATCACTGCTGGACTGAGAAGATTGAAGTCAGTCATAGTTGATCATGTTACAATGTTGCTGTTACTGTGTACAATGTTCCTCTGGTTCTGCTCACTTCGCTTTGCATCAGTTCCTGGAATTCTTTCCAGGTTTTTCTGAAATCTTCCTGCCCAACATTTCTTATATCATGATAGTTATCCATTACATTCATATGGCACAGCCTTTTCAACCATTCCACAATTGATGGGGATCCTTCGATTTCCAATTCTTGGCCGCCACAGAAAGGGCTGCTATAAATATTTTTGTAAGTGTGGGTCTTTTTCCCTTTTCATGGTCTCTTTGCTATACAGACAGTACCAGTTTTCCTAGACCAAAGGGGATGTGTAGCTTGATTGTCTTTGGGCACAGGAACCAGGGAATTCTGACTTACAGCACTAAGATTCCTTCTAGCATGAACTGAACCACACCCAGGGTGTCAGCACTGGCATGAGCCCCACAACCCGATCATGATAACAATCACATCCCCATAACACAAATAGAATGCTTAAGCATGTGAAACTTTCATAGGAACACTACAGTGCACTCCGCCTAACATGTTCCTAAGTCCAGAAGACTCTGCTTTGACAGGAGGTCATGCACTTATCATGTTCTTGGAGAGGGGCAAAGGGGAGAGAAAGTGAGAGAGGCTGCAAAACCAGGCTTCTATACAAGATAAATCAAATCACAAATTCAGCTGTAGCTACCCTCTCATGTCCCCAGAGTAGGGCATGATTTCTTAATTTTCCTGGAAGTTCGAGGTAGGGTGAAGAAGAATTTAGCAAAGGCCAGTATGTATCAAGCACTGGGATAATTAATTTACAGACATTATCCTTATTTGAGTCTGTACTAGCACAAATCTGCAAGTGTGGTCTAAATGAAGGAACTCCAATTCTGCCTCTGAATAGCACTGAATCAAATAGCATCCTGAATTATTTCTGTGATTCTGTGATCAAAATGTCCCTTTAGTCCCTGGCCTAGTGAGACACATGTGGTGAAGGCAATCCTTATTGCAATGACCAAAACTGAAGAATTAGGTGCTACCTGGACAGTGCAGAGGAATACCTCCACCACTGACACCGAGCATTTAATAGCTCTGTGATCCTGGGCAAGTCACTTCTCTACTTGCCCCAGTTTCTTCAATTATAAAATAGAGGACTGATCTTGCAAGGTTGTTTTGAAGATCTAATGTGTTTGTATATGTGAGGTCCTTAGCAAAGATGCATGGCACATCACAAGACCTATGTAAACACTTACTCTCTTCCCTGTTTCCAACTTTGGGGAAGGGTCTCTTATCCTTTAGGTTTCCAGTGTTGGGGACTTGGTTACATCTGGCAATGTGTCAATCATGTCACCAACTATGGGAGAAGTTGAGGGCACAACCAAGCGGTATTGGTGATTAAGGATGGCATGGCCAAGGAAAGTTGGGTGCCATGGACACCTGTGACACTCCCTGACTTCATGACTATTTAATGCTTCTAATCATGCCCACCACATAAGAAATGACATGCCTGGACTAGGTAAAAGATGGGACCTAAAAACACCTGGAGAGTGAGGTGTTACTGATGGATTCAAAAGTAGGCTGGGTGATCAGTCACAGTCTGTACATTCCAGAGCAGATTTTGGATCAGTGGTGTGTGTGTGTGTGTCTGTGTGCTGTGTATGCCCATTGGTTGACAGGGGTACATGTGTGATATCTATGTGTGTGAGAGATGGTGTGTTCCTTTCCTAATACACCTAAAATACCTTTTCCCCCACAGGGACCTCAACAAGAACTGGGTTCTTCAGTGGGAAAGAGAAATTGGAATGTAGAGAGTCACAGAGAAAGAAACACAGAGATTCAGAGAGACTGAGACCTGGAGAGACAGAATGGAAACAAGAGAAGATACTGAGCTCCAGCCTTGACCTTTAGAGGAAGAGAACTATTTAGCTGAGCTCCTATGATGCCAGTGGCAGAAAAGAAAGGAATGGAGGAGGAGTGGGAAAGGAGGGAGGGGTGTTGCTGAGCTGAAGACTTCACTGCTTTGGGATAGGGGAGGGGGAGGAAGCCAGAGGAAACCTTCTGGATCAAGCCTGAGAGAAGACAAGATGGGGTAGCATGGCCTATGGAACCCTGAGGAGTTGAGTCCTGGCTCTTTGAGTTCATTTACAGAGATTAATAAAGACAGGTCAGGGAGATGGGGGTGCCTTAGATGATGTCTTTACTCTACTCTGCAGGACAGGAACAGTCACTATCTGTTTGAGTGGCCCTCCTCAGGGCTGGTGACATGTGAGGCCCTGGACCTCCCTCCCCAAGTGAACTAAATCCTGAAGCTTCCAGCCATCTGGGGGCTCCGAGTGCACTGAGCATTGAGCCTGGAGTCAGGAATGCCGGAGCTCAAATGCAGTCTGAGTCACTTACTAACTTTGGGAACCAGGACCAGCCACTGAATCTTTGCCTGCCTCAGTTTCATGTATGTCTATCAATATCTGTGTATACATTTATATATATGCATATATATCTTTTAGTATAGTGCCTGGCACACATTAGACGCCTAATAAATGCTCACTTATTACTTAGAGTTCAAACCCTAGACACCAACAGAAGACATGAGAGGAGGGGAATCCCGGTTCCCCTCCCAGGGAAATGATGGGCGGGCTGCCGCTTGTCGGGGAGCTCGTTCCGTGGCCTCCTGTGGCCAGTTATTTTTTCCATATTATTCGAATGCCGTCTCCTGGGCATCGGTGAGGCGCGAGTCCCTCCTGTCACCGTCCAGCTCCTGCTCATCCGCCAGGACTCTCTGGAGGACCGCACTGAGTGGCTCTGTACATCTTCTATGCCTTCGACTGCCCAACACGAAGTAAATGAAGGGATATACGCTGCTCTTCAGGCAGTCCAGGAGCTTAAAGAGCCAATGAAAGGTAAGGCATGAATGGTAAGACACGAAAGGTAAGGAAAAACCCGATATTGCGTCTTGGATTCTCCTGGGCAGGCCACAGAGCAGGAACACGAGGACCATGAGCAGGACCAGGAGGTAGAGCCTGGGGCGCTGCTGGCGCTGGGAGCTGCACTGGACCCGCAGCAGCAGAGTCAGGCTGGACACGCACAGCACTGGCGTGAAGTGGATTAACCAAGCAGCACGTAGGCTGCAGAACGTCCCACGGAAAAGCTGACCTTTAACATAGATACACTGTCCTACACAGAGCAGTCCCGGGAGAACCCAGAGGACAGCGCACACAGCTGCAGAAGTGTTCTTGGGGTGGTCATGTAGATACCAGCTGGGATAGAGCACGGCTAGACAGTGCCCAGTGCTGATCGCAGCCAGCAGGCTCACGCCCACACTGTAGAATGCG
Source organism: Petaurus breviceps papuanus (assembly GCF_028583685.1). Lineage (NCBI taxonomy): Eukaryota > Metazoa > Chordata > Mammalia > Diprotodontia > Petauridae > Petaurus > Petaurus breviceps. The sequence continues at coordinate 7,112 of NW_027186110.1, read as the reverse complement.
TTTGCGAGGTAGTTCAGTACAGCGTACAGGAGATAAAAATGCAAACGTATAACAAATTCTGCTATCAACATCAGAAAGTAGCAACAGAGAAAGAGGGTGTCGGCCCTGGCCAAGTTAAGGATGTAGATAGAGAAGGGATTCCTCCGGGTGCGGAAGCTGAGGAGCCACAGGACAGCGCTGTTCCCCGCCAGCCCAACCAGGACAATGACCAGGGAGAGCAGCCCTATCCACTCATATAAGTAAAATTCTCCTAGTAACTCCAAAACTGAACTCCTTTTTGCCCTTCTCTCCGTTGCATTGTCAGAAACATATTCCAGCTGCCCAGGTGTGGGGGACACAGCCATGGTGGATGGCCCCAGTCCCACGAAGCCGGCTCCTCTCAGACACCCTGGGGACACGAAGACAAGGAAGCTCGTCAGGAACTTTTCCAGAGATTTGCTCCCTTTCCCCTTCTCGGGAGTTAGAGCTTCTCCTTCCTGACTCTCTCTTTCTAGGGTGCAGCTAGGTGGCGCTGTGTGTCCAGAATCCTGGGCTAGAGTAAGAAAACATTTCAAATCTAACCTCATACATTTACTATCAGTGGAGCCGTGGACAAGTCACTAAACATCTATCTGCCTCAGGTTCTTCAACTGCAAAATGGTGCTGATAAGAGCACCTGCCTCACAAGGTTCTCCCGGATCCAATTAGATACTATTTGTAAAGTGATTCACACATCGTAGGTGCTGAATGTTTTCTCCTGTCATGTTGTTCTAATGGGGCATAGAAATGAGCCTCTTGCACATGAAGAGGGTGACACTTGCCTCTCCTTTTTTTCCTGACCAGTCCCAGTCTCCAACCAATCCTTCATTTCCACCTTCTCTCTCTCTCTCTCTCTCTCTCTCTCTCTCTCTCTCTCTCTCTCTCTCTCTCTTTAAAGCAATCGGGGTTAAGTAACTTGCTCGAGGTTATACGGCCAGTTATTTCTGGGTGTGGTGCTGAGTATCTGAGCCCGGATTTGATCCAGGTCATCCCGACACTGGGGCCGGTGCTCTTACTCGCTGAGCCATCTGGCCACCCCTAAGCAATTGGGGTTAAATAACTTGCTCAAGGTTACACGGCCAGGTGTTTCTGGGTGGGTGCTAAGTGTCTGAGCCCAGATTCGATCCCCAGGTCATCCCGACACTGGAGCCGGTGTTCTTACTCGCTGTGCTACCCGGCCGCCCCCATCTTCTCTTTCTTTAGATTGCAGAAGAATCCATGAGAATTTGACTGCCTTTTATGACCCATGTGGACAGGCTTAAAGGTCAGCTGAATCACTTAATTCAATGCAACAGACTTTTAAAAAATTTATGTATGGGCAAATGCGTTTATTTGTTTGTTTACTTATTAATTCAATCATAAATTCATAAATGTATTCATAGGTTTAATATCTACCAACATCTTTTCTTTTTTTACATCATTTTAATTATTCAATAACATGTCCCCACCCAGATTAATCTTTTTTTAAAATCAATAAATAAAAGAGAAAGAGAACAATACTTCAGCACAACTAGTCATCTTATTAACCACATCCAACAGTGCACACATTATTCCACACCCATAGTCACCATCTTCTGGAAAGGGGGGAAAGAAATGTAATTATCTCTTCATTGTTCTTTCTGTGTAAAACTTCAATAAACACCAGTGTGTGTAGGATACTATGAGTAAAATCATTTTTTAGCCCCAGGCTTGGTATTGAGATTAGAAAGAAAGTGAAATTGTCCCTACCCTGAAGTAGGTGATGTCCTACTGTGGGTGGGCAGAGGGAAGGAGCCTGCAACAGCAGGGAGTCACTATATGCAAAACCAGGTATTTAACTAGCACAGAACAACAACTAGAAGTATTTTTTTCTATTGTCTCTTCTAAAGCATCTTTATTGACAAATGATGTCTTTTAGGGAAGATGAGCATGACAGTCTGGGTATTTCTCCAGAATGAGAAAACATGAATCAAGGAGCCATAGTGGCCACTCAGACTAAACCAGAGGCTTGGTAGGAGAGACTGGGGACAAGAACATTGGCATGCTCTCAGTAGGGATAGCTGAAAGATTCAAAGCAAAACTAACCCTCACAGCTAAGGACCAGGTTGAAAATATTTTTACATGTAATTGGGAAATATTTAACAAATTATAAAAATATATATTACAAAGTAGAAAGAAAAATTCTAAAAGGCAATTATCTAATTCTCTAGGACCAGAACTTAGAACAAAGTGGACATAGAAAGAATGTACTGATCCCCTCAAGAGAGAAACCTCCAAATGAAAAATTCTGGGAACATTAAGGGCAAAATGCAAAGCTTCTGAGTCAAAGAGGAGAAATATCAAAGCAAAAACAAAAAAAACAAAGACAAGAAAGAATTCAAGCAGTGGGGAGTTGGGATCATACATAATTTAGCAGCAGAGAACTTATAATAAGCTATTCCAGAAGACAAATTGTAAAGGTTTAGAGTCATAACTCAGCAGAAATGAATATAATCCTGTAGGGGAAAGAGATACTTTTAATGAAATAGAGAACTTATAAGAAGCCCAGATGAAAAGACCAAGGCTCTATAGAAACACTGAACTTCCAACTCAGGAGTCCAGAGAAACATCAAAAGGTAAACAGAAATGAACAACGATAAAAAACCAAACAAAGGTGACCGGCTTACATTCTATTATGCAGAGATAGTACGTGTGTTCCTTCTGAACCTGAGTATCTCCAGTGGACTTGGTGGGGGTCTAATAAGAAGAAAAACTGGAAGAAAGTTAATTTTTTTTCTTGATGATCTCAAGGAAAGAATGGAAAGAGAAAGGAAGAGGAATACACTGGGTGGGGGGAGGAGGGGAAGGAAATATATGGGGAATTTTCTCAAACAATCAAGATGTGGAAGTAGATATGTAGACAAGGTGTAGGTGGTGGTGGGGAAGGGCAGACTCTAGAAGCATGCTCTCATCTCAACTGATCAAAGTAGAAAAGAACACACACACACACACACACACACACAGAAAAACATAATTGGGTGAAGAAATATATTTCATTCAAGAGGGAAATGTATGGGGAAAGGGTGAATGGAGATGGGAAAATTCGAGATTTGGTTAAGGAAGGACCAGGAATGTTGAATCAGGGTTTCTTAGACCATGATTAGATGATCATTCATCATATATCTTAAAAATGGGATTACTTTTTAGACAGGAATTAGAAAGGTCACTAACTTCACTTCAACATGTGAAAGCCTATAGTATTGTTAGACTTTTGTCTCCACAGTCCAGTGAGGGTAGAGTCAGGTGTTGCCCAATGTGCAGTTTGAGGAGAACCTTTGTGGGAAAATTCTGCCTTATTTCTTCTCTGGGGTGCCTTGGCCCCCAAAAAGAAGCATTTCCCAACAAATGCCTATTATTTCTCTCCCCTACCTCTCACCAGCTATTACTTGGTGTTGTAGACTGTCTCACACAAACAGAACTGCAGACATGGGACAGAGGGCTCAGAGTGGTGGTTAATTCATTCCAAGCTCAGCCTGATGGAACATTCTTAAGGTTTAAACAGAGGATTTGATCATCTCCTGGACACAAGGTAAGACTTTTTAAAGTCTCCTTAACCATTGCTTCATTGTCTGAATCACCCCATTCTCCCACCTCCCTGTTCATTCTTCTGAACCAAGTGTGCAGCCCACGTGTGGGATCCCTCTACAGTGCCACAAAATACCTCCCATGTCCATGCTAAAAGACAGGAGAAAGAGCTGAGTTACTCTCCGAGGGCTTGGTGTTTTGGAGCCCAGGTCTCCTGCTATACTACCCCCCCCCATGTTAGATTGTTCTAGATCTTGTACTCTTTAGAATATTATCTATCCTTACTGCCCCCACATCTTCTGTCACTTGAATTTTTAAAGTGCTCTATGCCTTTATTTCAGTGTTTGATAAAAATTTTATAGGTGCCCCCAGTGCCCTACACTGGACTCTTCCCACCAAGTTGATGTCAAAGGATTAATAAATAATTTTTTTCCAGACAGTTTAATCACTTTTGAAATCATCTAACCAAACTATCAATAATACTGTTCTCTTTCATAAAGGGAAACTTACAAAAAAACAATTTGTTAAAATATAAGCAAAATCTCGTATGCTCACAGAAAGTATCAATAATCAACTTGTTCAAGGACACATTTTTGTGCACCCACAAATACACTTATTCATAAACACAGAAAATGAAAAAAATATTTCTGTTTAAGAATATGCTTATATTAATTCTAAAGATGCACACTCATATGTTAGCAGTCTTTTTGAAAAAAATAATAGATAACATTTACATAGCATTTACTATATTCCAGGCTTTTATAATTATCTGAATTGAGCCTTGCAACAACCCTTGGTGGTGGATTGTATTTTTATCCCATTTTAAAGATGAGGAAACTGAGGAAAACAGGTTAAATGACTTGTGAGGTCACCAAAGTACTAAGTGTCTGAGACTGGATTTGAACTCAGCCCTTTCCTTATTTCAGGCACAGTGCTCCACTCCCTAGCTGCCTCACCATCATGTCTTTCTCACATATCTTTCTTTCCCATTGGCAAGATGGGAAATAAATGTTTAGGACAATGCTTTGCTAAATACAGAGAAATGATTTCTACTGAGCCCGTTATATCTTTGTACAAATGAAGAATTGGGAAGGACAGGATGTCTGTCTTCCAGCCTTTGAAGGCCTTTTAGGTGAACAGGGATTAAATTTGTGCTACTTGGTCCTGGAGGTGGAATGAGAAGTAAAAGAAAGAAAGATACGGGGGGAGGGGTCAAAAGTCTTCGAAATTAGAACCATCCCATAGTGAACTGGGTTGGTTCAGGAAGTCTCCATTATTAGAGATATTTGGGCAATCTACATCACTTCACATCATGTCTGATTGGACAGGATTCTTCTTCAGGCACAGATTGGGAAAGATAGACCCCTGGGTCCCTGACCTTTCTATTCTTGCAGTCCTGTCTCCTAATACTCCATAATGGAAAAACAATGAGTCTGGAATGACTATGAAGAGGTCAAGATAGCACTTTGGAATCACTGTTTCCTTTTCCAGATGTTCCCTAAATAGAACGGTGCAACCACCAAACTTGTCAACATTGAGCATCAGAAAACTATAAATGAACAAATAAGATCGGGTTCAATGTAACTGAAATAAAATGCTGAGGAAGGCAATTGGGGAAGACAAATATTCAAATAATTGTTCAAGTAGAGAGAGATGTGGAAACAATGTTGCCCCAAAAGGCCTTTTGATTGAATGCATAGAAGACAGGCTGGGTTAGGAGTAATGCAGTCTCAGTAAACGGTAAAGAAGAAAATCATTTCATGGCCCCATTTCAGAAAATTGGAACCATAGTTTCAGAAAGGTCATCAAAAGCACCTAATATAATCCACACATAGAGACAAATCCCCTGGAACACATATCCAGCAAGTGGACAATTGGGATTCACTTGAAGGTTCGCAATGAGGGGGAATCCACTATGGTCCAATGGAGGCATCCCTACATTAGAGATATTGTTAGTAAGAGTTTCTTTCGTGATAGCAAGCCACAATTTTACTTTTAGTACATTCTAGTCATTCCTCTTTGTTCCCTCTTCTGGAGTCCAGAAGAGGAACATTAATCCCTCTTCTAGTCCTTTAAATCCTGGAGTGCAGCCATTTTATACAATACAAAAGTAGACATTAGAGTGACAAGGGAATCCCTAACAATAACCTTGAAAGACACACATTTATTACTAGAGAAAGAGTCGAAGTGTATGGAGAAACATCCATCTGCTCTGAGGTCTTTCCCAACTTCTCTTCTATGACTCAGTGACACTAGACTTGTCATTAATGACTACCATCACCCCTTCCATAAAATGAGGGAGTTCAAAGAGATAGTGGGAGGATTTGTGGGATGTAAAAGTGATTTCTTTATTGTGTGAAAGCTTTACTTAGTTCTCTGCTAACTCTGAGTCTGTATAATTCTTAGAAGAGAGTCAGAATGATGAGGAAAAACCTGATTCCTGGAATCAGAAAAGGAGAGAACTAGACACACATTTTATCTACATACCCCAAAATCTGTTCTGATATCTATAAATGTCCCCTTCATTTCAGCTTATTCACTTTTTTAGTATAGTTGAGAGTAACTCTTTCACCCATTCCCTTTCCAAATTAGTTTTTCTTGTCCTATGTAGGCACAGTTAGAGAGAAGGAAGGGACAGTTGAAATAGAAAACACAAAGAAACCAATGAAAAGGGATAAGGGAGTGGGGAAGGGAAGAGAAGAAGCACTTATTTTGCTATCAATGATCCCCTCAGAATTGTTCCCACAAATCCTGAGAGCCCAGACCTCTGTCACTCACCACAATCTCCAGGGGGTGACAATGTAACCCTGTCCTTCCCCTCTACACCATTTCTTTCAGTAGAGAGGGAACAAATGTACCATGAAGAGAAGGCATAGCCCTGGGGTGACTGACCTGTATGTGATGCTCTGTTTTCTGGACCTGGAGTTTTCTGCAAAAGCCTCTGATTGGAAATTCAGGCCAGAGCAAGTGACATCAAGATTTTAGAAAAGTTCTTATGGTTTCTGGTATAGTTGAATGCCCAATCAGAGCCCAGAATTATTGGAAAGTACCTCACTAAGGGGAATTATCTCAGTATCTCTTCCTGACTTTGTTCATGTCTCTCTTCCTCTGATACCTTGTGATTTGCCCACTTCCACCCCATATGGTCACACTGGATAGTATTTTAAGGCCCCTGACCACACGCTATACAACCCAGGCCTATCTAGTGATTAGGCTTTCTCCGTGAGCCCCTTGCTTTCTCTGAGGTTCTGACTTGTAAGGGAAACTGTGTCAGATGAGGCAATACTCTACTGAGTGCCCAGATCAGAGCAGGAGGCATGAGTCTCTCATATGGGTCTCTGCTTCAGTCCAATGAGAAGATGAGCCTATGGCCTGGGTCACCCATATGTATCCACACCTGCTACTTCATCACCTGCCTCTCACTACAGGACTTTGAGAGAGGTAAAAATGGAAAAATAGTGTGGACGATATCTTTTGAGCTGTGCATCAATTGGAAAAAGTGAGGCTGACTTGGGTGAAAGTCATGGGCCTCTAAGTCTCTTCCAGAGTAA
>NW_027186109.1:0-11047 GCF_028583685.1 Petaurus breviceps papuanus | reverse complement strand
ACCAGAGAGCAGGAACTTTGTTTCCAAGGCCACAGAATTACAGACGGAACAGGCAGGGTCCTTACACAGCAGCTTCCGAATACTGCTTTCTTTGGGAACCCAGGTTTGGCTATTGGGGTTAAAAACAGGATACTAGTTACTTCGAAAGAAACTCCTTTTTCCATAGAAGCTTGCTTTCTACTGTTTTTCTCCCTCTAAAGTAGAAGTTCTTAACCTGGGGTTCATGGACAGAAGTTCTTAACCTGGGGTTCCCCCCTGAACGTCCCGCCAGGAGTATATGTGGATAGTCTTCAGTATGTTTGTGAAATTTATTTTTAGATATATTTTGATTACTATATTTTGATAGAATCAGTTTCCTTTTAAGTCCTATGTATTTGATTTTATGCTTTTAAAAATATTTTTCTGAAAAGCAGTTCATGTGATTCGCTAAGCTGCCAAAGGGGCCCATGACACAGAAAGGTTAACAATCCCTTTTATTTCTCCTGGCAATGACAGATTGCCTGAGGCTTGGAGGACTTTGTTCAGAGAGGCACTCAGAAGGCAGGGAAGCTGCGTTCACCTTTCTAAGGCACTTCAGAAAAGGGAAGAGAAGAGCCATTTGGTAGGTTAGCCCAATAAGCAGAAAAGACTCATCAAATGAAAGTTACGTTAAAACCAAGCGAGGTCTAGAGTCTAAGCATCATTCTGTAACTTTTCAAGGGGGCTAGGTCTTCTGGAGGTTCTGACATTTGTACCATGCTCTGTACCCTTCTATGGGGATCTTTAAGAAGCACATTGAGGGGTGGCTAGGTGGCGCAGTGAATAGAGCAGTCCCTGGAGTCAGGAGGACCTGAGTTCAAATCCAGTCTCAGACACTTAACACAAAAACTAGCTGTGTGACCTCGGGCAATTCACTTAACCCTAATTGTCTTCCAAAAAAGCAAAGCAAAACAAAACAAAACAAAACAAAACAAGAAGCACATTGACTTGGAGTTTTTAACTTGGGGTCCATGAACTTAAAAATATTTTGGCAACTGTATATAATGGATTTCCTTTGCAATCCTCTATATATTTTTTTATGCATTTAAAAACATGATTCTGTGAAGGAGTCTGTAGGTTTCACCAGTCTGCCAGAGGAATCCGTGACACAAAGAAAAAAAAAGTTGAAGAATCCCTCATATAGACTGAATTGTGAGCTATGAGTCTATGGGCTCCCATTTTAGGAACTGTGGAGCCTGAAAGACAGTGGAAGAGAACTTGGCCTCTGGAAAGTCTGGACAGTATGAAAGAGCTAAGAATCTATGGTTATGACTTTTTCTTTGTGTTCATAGTATAACAGTTGGAAAGTGATGCTGTGATGCTGTCTCACTTCTGGAGAAACCATTTTTTAGTTGGCCAACTCCAAAACAGTTCTTCTGTTCTGGCTTATGTGGCCTTTTAAAATAGATATCGATCAATAACAAACGTCTGAGTCCTAGGAACAGCAGCACTGGAGATACTAGTACTGAGGTCTGAACAGGTGTCTCACACCCCCTCCCCATTTTTTATTTGTGGGCATCTTTCTCTTACCATAAAGGAAGCCCTATAAAGAATTTGACACATTTTTGTTGTTGCTGTTACTGAGCACTGTCACAGCGATGGGCCCTGCCATCTTTCATTCACAAAGTGTCCAACATGATCATCGCAAGTTCTTTTGTTCTGGTCCATTAGTCCTCTTCCCCACATGCTAGATTGGGAATTTGGGATTAGTTCAGATGATTCTGGGAATGGGGAGATGGGAAGGAGGGTAGATCACCTTTTCAGGATGGACAACAGTTCCAAGGGGGTCTTGATGTCTTCCTGGGTGGATCTCCAAACTAGGAAGCCAGCAGAATCAATCAATCAACAAACATTTATTTAGCACTTGATATGTGCCAGTCACTGTGCTAAGTGCTGGAGATACAAAGAAAGACAAAAACAGATCCTGCCTTCAAAGAATTCACATCCTAATAGGGGAGAGAGCATGAAAACAACCAGAAATACAAGAGATATAATCCCAGAGGGAAGGCATTAGCACTGGGGTGGATGTGGGGGAAGAGGAAAGACCTCTTTCAGAAAGTGGGATTTGAGTTGAGTCTTGAAGGAAGCCGAGAGGCTAAGGCAAGAAAGAATATTATTCCAGGCATGAAGGGTACTCAGTGGGCTTGTCATATGCAAGGACCAGCAAGAAGATATTAGCACTGAAGGATTGTGGAGTATGTAGGAAGGGAGGTGAAATGTAAAAGACTGGAAATGTAAAAAGGAGCCAGTTTGTGAAAGTCTTTAAAAGTAAAACAGAAGGTTTTATATTTGATCCTGGAAGTAATAAGGAGCCACTGTAGTTTATGGAGTAGGGGAGTGATGTGGTCAGAGCTCTAAACTCACTTTGGCTACTGAGGGGATGATGGACTGGAATGGGGAGATGCTGGAGGGAGCAAGACCAACTAGAAGGCTGTTACAGTGAGGAGTCAAGGATGGCACTGCAGTTGTGCACCTAGGTGACCAGGAGAGCTGTGCTGCCTAGGCAATAAAAGGGAGATTGGGAAGAGACGAAGATTGGGGAGGAAAGATAATGAGTTCTACTTTGCTTGTGTTGAGTTAGTGATGTTTACAGGACATCCAGTCTGAAATATCCAAGATGTAGAATGGTTAGGGTTATACACACAGCCTGACAATCATCTGCATAGAGATAACTTAATTGAACCCTTGGGAGCTGATAAGATCACCAATGGAGAGGAAGAAGAAAACAAGACCCAGGACAAAATCTTGGGGATTACACACTCTTAGTGGGTATGACCTGGATAAAGAATCAGCAAAGAAGACTGGGGAGTGGTCACACAGGTAGGAGGAGAACCAAAAGAGAATGGTGTTACAAAAACCCTAGAGAGAAGAGAGTATCCAGAAGAAACTGATCAAGAATGTCAGTGGCTACAGAGGGGTCAAGAAGGATGATTGACAAAGAACCATCAGATTTTACAATTAAGAGATTATTAATGATGCATCGATCAGTTTTCTTGATTTTTTTCCTTTCCCAACACCCACATACATACAATGTGTCCTGTAGGATGGCTCTTGCAGAGTGGGAGGAGGGATACATGGAATATTCTGATTGGTGACTTTGGAGAGAGCAGTTTCAGTTGGATGAGGAGATCAGAGAGGAGAAGTAATAGAGATTTCAGTTGTAAATGACTTTCTTAATGAGTTTAGCCATGAAAAGGAGAAGAGATATAGGGTGATAATTAGCAAGGATGGTAAGCTCAAGAGAGGTTGTCTTTTTAAAGGATGGTGAACCGGGGGTATGTTTGTAGGTAATGAGGAATGAACCAGCAGATAAGGAGAGACTGAAAATTAAAGAGAGAGAGGGACTGATAGAAGGGGAAACTTGCTAGAGAAGATGGAAGGGATAGAATCAAGGATCCATGTAAAACAATGACCAATCGTAGCTCTCAGCGGACTCAAGATGAAAGATACTACCCATCTTCTGATAGAGAGATTATGACCTCAGTGTACAGATTGAGACATACGTGGTTTTTTTGGACATGGCCAATGGAGGAACTTGTTTTCCCTGACTCTATGTGTTTGTAACAGAGGTTTTGTTTTTCTTGCTTTCTCAACATGGGGTTGGGGATGAGGGAGAGGAGGGAAGTGTAAAGGACAGAATGTGGATCTGCAAATAAAATGCAATTTTATTATATTTTTTAAAGATACATGTAAAGGGGTTTGTTTTGGCGAGGAGAAAGAGCCATCAATTCCTAAGAGACAGGGGTGAAGAAGATAGTGGAGAAAGATGTCTAAGTAATGAGATGAGGAAGAGGGGAGAAGAGGGGGTTTTTATCTAATGGTCTCAATTTTTTCAGCAAAGTATGAGGTAAGGCCTCCAACTGAGAAGGTAGGAGCAGAAAGTGCTGTGGGAGGCTTGAGGAAAGATGAGAAGGTCTGGAATATCCATTCAGAAGAGGGAGAGTGAATGTATTAGGGAGGTATAAAAGAATAGTCTTTCTTTTAACTGGGACAGCGCAGTTAATAATATAAATTTGTAGTGGAGCTACTTAACATCATTTCATGACTTTCTCCCGCTCTGTTCAGGAGCATGGGAATAGAAGCAAAGGGTGATGGGAGTAGACCAGTGCTGGGGCAAGGCATGATCAGTGATAGGACAATGAGCAAGGGATTCAGATATGGAGAACAGTGTAGATTTGGACTGGTTCACTAAGGCATCAAGATAGGGAAGGGAGAGGAATGTAGCTGGTGCATAGGTCATAGCTTTGGAAAGAACTGAGGGATGGAGGGCCTGGAGATCATGGTGAGAATGAAGAACAGGATGAGGGGTCAGAAGGCACAAGGAAGGGTGGAATAGATTGAGCAGCTGAATCTGGGCAGAGGACTGGGAGGACAGGCTGCCTGATAGCCTCAGGAGTTCTACAAGATCACTTTGGGTTAGGGTGGACCACTGCCCTGCCCCCTCATTTTTTCAGTTCTGTAACAGGGACAGAGCAGAGTTTAGGAAATTTCCTGGGCTTTGGATGGGATCTCAAGGGAGTTGTAAGGAGAACGTAAGTTTGCTCTTGGGATAGGTTGGGCAGGGCTAAAGGTTTAATTTAAGATCTCACCTCTTCGTTCTGTGCCTTTGAAACTCCTTTTGACTTTTCTCTGATGCTGAAAGACAGAGGATAAGTGGGAGATAGGAGCTTATTCTATTTTTTTTATATCTCAAAGGAGAGGAAGCTCACCCAAGTTCCCATATTTTCTCTCTCTAGTCATTCACCTTGTATATGGTCTTACCAATCCTTACCACTTGACCCCACCCCATCCCCTGCCAGCCTTTGAAAAGAGGATGGCCTACAGAGAGGGCTTCCTAGGAAAAGGCAATTTTTCTTTCTGGTGGCTCAATCTGACCCTTGGTTGGAGAAGGAAAAAAAGATTGGGAAAGAAGTAAAGAAGGTGGGAGAAAAGATGAGGAAGAGGATTAGCTCAGTCCAAGACCCAAACAGGTTTCTCATACTCTTTTATGGGCCTAGAGTAAGGAGAAAGGGATTTAGGTATTTACCTACCCGGCAGCAGCTCTCATCACCCGTTTTCCTAAACCCATTACAGAACTGCCTTACGACTATGATAAGGAACAAGGACCCAAAGGTATAGTAAGCATAATCACTATTCCAAAGAACAAAAATATATCTCAGCATGATCCAAGTGCCCTGTTCCCTGAAGCTCAGAGTCTGGGACACTTTATGCCTCCAGAATTCCAGAAGTTGTCATCCCCACATCACAGGGGATATAGTTACTCGATACATCACAGAGGTCCTAATTATGAGGTGAGAGAGAGACTCTACAGTAGGTTCTGTTCCTTTAGGGAAGTTGAAGCAATGCTTAGGATGGTGGCTGGGAGTTTCTGGTTAGCTCTGTCAGACAGCGATGCTGGTGAGGACAGGATCGGGGCACCTGCCTTGATGTGGGTCAGCTGACAGTTCTGGTCTAGGCCACAGATTGCATCTTTTCCTCTGGCAAAGTCTCACAAATGCACGCCGTGACCTTGGTCGTGCTCACACAGATCTATGATTTCACTGATTTGAATCTTTCCTCCAATGATAACAGACCCAAATGCATCCATGCCCTCTTGTCCTGTGGATTCTTTTCTGGGACCCTCCTAACGTTCACCCAATGGGCTAGAGGCTTGCCTCATTTTCTCCTGAAATCACGAGGGTACCAACAGATCGCTTGGGTTACTCACTCTAATGATATCTTTTATTCTTAATCATCTCTTGAGTTCCTTATTGGCTATATGTCGCTGTGTGCTCACAAATACCATGTGCCTTTCCTTTCCCCTTGTGTGATGTGCAATTTCTTTTTAAAAATAGATTTTTATTCATATATTTTGCATTTGCTTTGCCTAAATTTTTCCACATAATTCTCCTCTTCTCCTCTCAGAGAGTCACATTTTTCTCAGGGATATTGTGAGGCTCACATGAGATAATATTAATAAACTGCTTTGCAAACCTTAAAGTACTGTATAAATGCTAGTTATTAGTATTATTTTTGCTACTTTTCCTAGTATTGTATTTTATTTTTCCCCAGTTACATGTAAAAACAATTTTTGACATTTGAGTTCCAAATTCTCTCCCTTCCTCTCTCTCCATCTCCTCATTGAAAAGGTAAGCAGTTTGATCTAGGTTATACATGTGTAGTCATGTAAACTATATCCATAATAGTCATATTGGGAAAGAAAACATGGATAAAAACGAACTCAAGAAAAATAAAGTTTAAAAAATATGCTTCAATATGTATTCAAACACCATCAGTTCTTTCTCTGGGAATGGAATAGTATTAGTATTATAGTATTATTATTATAAAAAATAATTTTAAAAAGAAATGAGGAAGAGCAACAAATGATTGCGTGTCAGAAATGTGACAATATTTGCAATGTTCCACCTCTGCAGAACCCCTCCCCTGATGATTCTCCAAAGGTTTAGAAGGAGATATCATCTCATAATGTAGGAATTTTTTTTTTAAAGCAATCAGGGTTAAGTAACTTGCTCAAGGTTACACAGCCAGTAATTTCTGGGTGTGGTGCTGAGTATATGAGCCCGGATTTGATCCAGGTCATCCCGACAATGGCGCCGATGCTCTTACTCGCTGAGCCACCTGGCCGCCCCTAAGCAATTGGTGTTAAGTAACTTGCTCAAGGTTACACGGCCAGGTGTTTCTGGGTGGGTGCTAAGTGTCATCCTGGGATTCGATCTCCAGGTCATCCCAACACTGGAGCCGGTGCTCTTACTCGCTGTGCTACCTGGCCACCCCCATAATGTAGTAGTAATTTTCAATTCTTCAGAGATTGTGGTATTCCATACTTTATAGCCGTGCAAATCTGCTGGTAGAATATTGGAACTGAAATTAGGAACCTTTGTTCCAGGAGAAAGATGGGACCATTAAAAGAACTTTGCAATTCCCTGAAGGCAATCTAGCCAGCTCTACTCTCCCGGTTAATTCTGACCTCAGCTCACTATCCATTTGTACTGTTTGTTCCAGCTCTGCGTATTGATTGACAACTATAAATTGTCCATTCAGACGCATGCTGTCATTTGGGCAATAAACGTTCTTCATCTGCTTGGTTTTTCTTGTGTAGGTGGTCATGTCACATTCTTTTGAGTGGATTTGGATGTCTCCCAGGATGCTCTGTGATGTTCTGGGACTTGATACAACTGCACAATTAAGGGCTTCACCAGCCTCAGGAAATTCCCCTTCAACTTGAATCCTTCAACTGGTCTCATAGCAATGAAAACCTTTGGTGAACATACTTTATTTTATGCCTCTCTTGATGTTTATGATCAGAGGGTCCTTGAACAGGGTTATTTCTGTTGTTGTAACTTTCAAAGAATCTTGAAGGATTTTTTTATGGGTTACGCAGGGTGGGACAGTGGGAAAAAATACTGGATTTAGTGTCAGAGAAACTCAGTTTGAATCTCAGCTTTGCCACTTACTGTGTGATCTTGGGTAAATCACCCACCCTCTCTGGACTTCTGTAGAATGAAGGATTTGGAGTAAATGAACTCTGAAGTTCCTTACAGCTATAAACCTATGATATTCTAGAGACACCTTGCTGGAAGAGAGTCTTTTGCTTTATCAAAACAAATAGTTTTTATAGTCAACACACAAGCATAGTGAGAGCTTTTATCCTTTTTTTTTTTTCAGGCAAATGCAAAATGGTGATGATATATTCCACTATAGAACATCCCTTGTGAAAGTTGTCTGCTCCCTAATAATGGCTTCATGGAGGTTATCCTTGATTTGTGCTTAGATAAGTTTCATATTTTATATACATAGAAAAGTAAGTATACAAGTCAGTAGCTGTTCTCTGTCACCTTTTTTCAGCATTAATAAGGTCTCAGTTTTTTTTTATCCATGCATTTGATTATCTTCCTTGCTTCAAATTCCAGACTCTTCTACTTTGCCCCCATCCAAGTACCACCACTATTCCCCACCCCTTACCCCATTTTCGGTTTGTTTTTGTGTGTCTTCTCCCATTGTAGGCTCCATGAGGGCAAGGACTATCTTTCTTTTTTATATTTATATCCCCAGCACTTAGCACAATTCCTGGCGTATTTAGGTGATTAATAAATGTTTATTGACTGACTAGTTGACAGAAATCACCTCAGCCATCAAATATTTGATTGCCTTACCAAATAAAATAATAAAAAAAGCAAAGTACAGCACGGAATTAGAGTATTTACCTCATTTACAAAAGCTTATGTCATGGAAGATGTACTGAGTTCCCCCAACTTCTAGGACTATTGTGGTTCAACATGAAGGGCTTAGCACTTTGGGATAATATAGCAAACACTGGATAGTGTCTTCATCCTTTCCCTTCCTTATCTTTTTATTCAATGAGATAATATTGTAAAAGCACTTAGTAGGTGTTATATTAATGCTTATTCACCTTCCTCTTACTCCATCATAGCTGTGAGGGGGAGGGGAGAAGGGAAGCTGTGTCAGAGAGAATTGGCCACTAAACCAAAAAGAGCAGATCATTCAGGTAGATTTTAAATGAAGTGTCTACCCTCTGGATCTCTCCCTTCCTCTTACTGAGATTTCCTGTGAAAGGCAGGGGAAAAGCGGACCTTCCCTGATGCTGGCAAAAATAGTGGACTGCTCAAACATAACAGCAGATCTAGGTGCTTATAGGCAACTGGGATCTTGATTACCTTTTCTGCTTTGCATTTCTTTTCCTGAGCATAGGTGACATTTTCTTTTGCTTTTTTCCCCCAATTTATTTATTTATTTTTAGTATTCAACATTCATTTCCATAAGATTTTTAGTTTCAAATTTTACTCCCTATCTTTCCCCTAACCCCACCCCAAAATACCAAGCCTACTGAGTACCCCTTGCCCCTAGTCTGTTCTCTCTTATATCCTCCCCCATCCCCTCCTAAGTTTCTAGTAGAGCAAGAAGGATTTCTATACCCCAGTGCCTGCATATCTTATTTCCCAGTTGTATGTGAAAAAACAATTATTTTTAAATTTGTTTTTAAAACTTTTGAGTTCCATTCTTCCTTCTTCCTTCCTCACCCAACCCCACTGGGAAGATAAGCAATTCAATATAGGTTGTACATGTGTAGTTACATAAAACATTTCCATAGTAGTTATATTGTGAAAGACTAACTATATTTCCTTCCTTCCTATCCCGCCCCCCCCCACTTATTCTATATTCTCCTTTGACCCTGTCCCTTTTCAAAAGCATTTTCTTCAAACCACCCTCTCCCTCAATCTGCCCCACTTCTATCCTCTCCCCTCTTATCTCCTTCCCCCTGTCGTTCTGTAGGGCAGTATACCCAGTTGAGTGTGTATATTATTCCCTCCTTAAGCCAAGTTCAATGGTCGTAAGGTTGACCCTTTCCCTTTCACAGAGGTGATCTTTTTTACCTTCAATGAGTTCTGCAGGCTGGGAGCTCCTGGTCTCTCAGCTGATACTAGATCCACAAACCTAAGTTCTAAGTGATTTTCTTTCTTTTTAAAAAATATTTAATTTTTTTCCCCACTTATATGTAAAGACAATTTTTAACCCTCAATTTTTTAAAAATTTGAGTTCCCACTTTTCTCCCTTCCTCCTTTTCCCCCTTCCTAAGATGGTAAAGCAATTGGATATAGGTTATATATGTGCAATCAAATAAAACATATTTCCATATTAGTCATGTTGTGAAAGAAGAAACAGACTAAAAAAAAAAGAAGAAAAAATAATAGACTTCGATCTACATTCAAAGTCCATCAGTTCTTTCTCTGGATGTGGATAGCATTTTTCATCATAAGTCTTTTGGGATTGTCACTATTACAGTATTGCTGTTAGAGTATACAATGGTCACCTGGTTCTACTCATTTCACTTTACATCAATTCATTTAAGTCTTTCCAGGTTTTTATGAAATCATCTTGTTTGTCATTTCTTATAGCAAAGTAGTATTCCATAACCATCACAACTTGTTTAGTCATTTCCTAATTGATAGGCGTTCTCTCAATTTCCCAGTATTTGCCTCCATAAAAAGAGCTGCTCTAAATATTTTTGAACATGTAGATTCTAGGTGATTTTCCCTGAATTCTGAGATGGTTCATAAAGAGTTAGAAATCAAAGGAATAAATAAAGGGGTTTTAAAGGCCAAGTTACCCAAGACTGAACCTGGTTTGTTGTGTTGTAAACCTAGGACACCTCAGTTCTACTAGTTTCAGCGGTGGGTTCTGTGTTGTTACAATTACAAATGAGGAATGCAGAGATTATGAATAGTATTGGTTCACAAAATAGTACAAAGCAACATAGGGGGAAATAAGCCTATACAAAGGTTAGCATCACACCCAATTAAGCCTGATTGTCCCAAGATGAAAATGGAAGAACAAAAAATAAATGCAGAATGGAATAGAGTAACTAGCATTTTTACAATGATTTTTATCAATAATGACAATGAAACCACCACATTTAAATGTACCTAGTTTATTAGGCCAAACAGAACAAGATTAATTCCTTCAAATACTTAATGATAGCTGTCATTTTCTCCCTATTCTCCTATGTTCATTTCATGCTGTGCTCATTCACCTCTTCAGCTGCCTCACCCCATCTCCCTCTCCCAATTTCCAATAATTCTTTATATGTTATCTTCTATCTTCTTCTGGTTGACTACACACTCTCCTTAAGGGTAGGGATTGTCTCATTTTCTTGTATTTGTAGATCCAACACTTACTTCAATGCCTAGCATATAGTATGTAAATGGGAAAAGGAAAGGATCACAGAATCATCAGTGATAAGGTTAGTTTTTTCTCCCTCTTTCTTATTCTGAACAAATGCCCACCCATAAAAATTAAAACTATCTAGAGTCATATGAAAAAATGCTCTAATTCACCATTAATTAGAGAAATGCAAATTAAAACAACTCTCAGGTACCACCACATGCCTAACAGATTAGTTAATATAACAAAAAAGAAGATGAATGTTGGAGGGGATATGGAAAAATC
This sequence comes from Petaurus breviceps papuanus, assembly GCF_028583685.1. Taxonomy (NCBI): domain Eukaryota; kingdom Metazoa; phylum Chordata; class Mammalia; order Diprotodontia; family Petauridae; genus Petaurus; species Petaurus breviceps. The sequence goes on along the minus strand of NW_027186109.1, from coordinate 64 downwards.
AGGGCACTAATGCACTGTTGGTAGAGTTGTAAACTAATCCAACCATTTTGGAGACCAATTTGGA
>NW_027186108.1:10957-18847 GCF_028583685.1 Petaurus breviceps papuanus | reverse complement strand
CAGGGTCACACAGCTAGTAAGAGAATGAGGTTGGATTTGAACTTGGGCCTTCCCTTTTCCAGGTCTACTATCTACTGTACCACCTACCTGTCTCTGAATGGCTGCTTCTACACTTTTTGTGAATTTAGGTATGGACTTGTTAGAGATCAACTTCATCACTGATGCACTTCTTGAATGTGGTCTCCTGTGAATTTCTGAATGTCTTTACTGCTATTCTTCCTACATTGTTGCCTAACTTCTTCCCAGGTAGAAACAGAATCTATTTATCCCTAAACAAGTCTCGCAAAAGTTGGGCATCACCTAGCCAGAACATATACCATTGTGGGGAGGCAGAGTACAAAAACAAGCAAGCAGTTATATATCCTTGTACAAATAATTCTAGGACAACCCAACAACCCCCAAATCCCCTCCCCAGTGACAGGACCTTCATGGCCATTCCTGGGAAGGTGTGTCCTTCCAATCCTTTTACCTAATACAAAATTGCTTATCACAAGTAAACTTGTTACAGATTATGTGTTACTTTTCTTATTTACCAAAAAGTAGGTAATTTACAGAAGACACCTGGCAGACATATTATTTGTTGCAAAAAGTAGGTATTTTATAGATCACTTATTGCTTTTCTTGTTTACCAAAGGTAGGCACCTGGCAGACACATGATAGAAAAATAAAATAAAATTTGGGCCTCTCAAGATTAAAGCCTGACTCAAGTTTGATGACTGTCTCCTTTACTTTATGGGAATATTTTCACTTGTTCCACTTACAACCAAGGAACTCTTTTTCACATACAGATGGTAACAAATAGCAGTCATAGTTTTGTGACATGGTCATCCTGAATTGAGATGGTTCTCAATTGTATAAAAAGTCTTATGATTCCTCTATTCATCGATTGGGACTTTAGTTCTGCATTGCTTGTACAAGCAATGCTAGCCCCAAGGGAATTATGAATAAATAACATAATTTTATATTACTCTGTCTCCTTTAACCAAATCTTTTTTAGATGTTGACATGACAATGGTGCCATGTCATCAGATTGGAACTGCTGAATAGCTGAACAGCACCTCACTTCATCAAAGTTAATGAGTTAGGTGCCTCAAGATTCATTCTTCCTGGAATCTTGACCTTGATGAAGTTGGTAAGTTCGGTTCCCAGCTTCCAATGAACTTCCCACTAGTTTGGTTGAAGTCTGAAATTCCCTTCAAGCTAGCTCAGGGTTCGGGGATCAATTTACGTTAAAGGGCTCTGTATTAACTAGATCCCCTCTGGTGACCTGGGATCTCTCTGTATTAATTAGATCCCCTTTGGAGATCAGTCTTGGGAAAATTATTGCCAGTACCAGTGTTCAGTTAGCTCACTGAGATGGCTGACTGAGCAAGAGCAAACTGCAGCAGCCTCTTCCTTTACAACTCACAAAGTTGCTTGAGCATTGGCCTTTCCTTCCCCAGTACCTGCCAGTCCCCCCAGCTTTGCCTTAAAAACTTCCTGCAGACAATAGCTGAGATTACCTCCCAGTTTGCCAAAACACTAGCAACAGAGGCTGAGGAGGATCTTGAAGCAAAAGGGGAGCTTCAAACGACTCCCATTCCAAACTCACACCCCCTCCCTAGAGTAGTAAGGGGCCAAAAACCTGGCATTTATAACTATAGAGAAAGCAGGGCTTAGGAAATCTGAATGTAGGACCCATCTCAAGATAATGGAAAGTCAGAAACATCGGGCCGCCAAGGCTCCCCTACCCCCAGCGACTGGAGGTGTGACAGGCAGAAGCTGCAGGATGTAATCCCCCCTCTCCCTCATCCACTCCTATCGTGCCAGATCTTGAATCCTTGAATAATAATAGCCAATTCACCCTTTTTTTGGGGGGGGGGGTCCTTTTCCTTAAGGCTTGCAAAATCTTGGATTTTAGCACCTTCCCTCCCCTCTTCCCCAATAGCCTCCCTTCTTCCCTTTAAAGGCTTTGAGCCTCAGCAGGATACCCTCTCCTCCTGCCTTCCTCCTCCCCTACCTACTCTAGTCCTGAGGATAGCTACTCTTGTTCCACTGTCGTACTACTACGTTCCACCGTCCACTCCTCTTTTCCCTTTCCTTAAAAAGCCCTGGTCCTGAAGCAGATGGACAAGTCTGCGTACTAATTGTAGAGGTGCTCCAAGCAAAAAGTTGATAACAAGCCTCTAATTCACCCTCTTCCTTTTGGTAGTTAAATGTGGACTTTGTATTTGCATTTTGTCAGTTGTCTGTCAATGTCTCTGAGTCTGTGTTACATGTTCTGTAAAAGAGTTTGTTACCTTGTTAGATCTAACTCGCAGTCAAAGATTTCTAAAGGCTGCTTTTTCCTTGTGGTTTCTGGTCTGGCCAACCTGGAATTACAATGAAAAGGTAGATATAGCTAAAAACATCTTAGCAGATTCTGAGAATTAATCGTTAAGAAGTTGGAAATTGTTTATATTGGGGTTGCTGGTTCTTTAACAACTAGAAGTTTTTGTTATTTCTGTTTAACCTGTTTCCTGAATTTGTAAAGGGAAAAATAATAGTATTATGGGATTAAAATGGCATAATGATTGCAAAATGTTTAATATAAAATCTTGCATGTGTTGGATAAAACATTATCTCTGTAACTTTGATGTGGAGTTTTGAATGACAGGAGTGATAAGATTAATTATTTTATATGTCATAGGATGTCATTTGAAATTTATTGTTGTGTTGTTGCCATCTTTCTAAAACTGTACTAAAAGTCTGCTTAACTAGTGAAATTTGAAAAAAAGCAAAACATTTTTGAAGTAGGAATGGTGTTATAGCCATTTTTAAAATCTGGATTGTGTTGCATGTGAATTAGGTTTTTATGTTATAAAGTTTGATAATTTAAAGTTGTTATATTTGGGTTACAAACAGGTAGTAATAATACTGCTGATATTTACTATGATAGATGATCGTTCATTTAAAATTATGACTATTATGGAAATATGTAGTTGTAGTTTCCACATTATAAATGATGAAATGAATGATTCTCTGAGCAAGGTGAATTGGAAATGTGTTTTGTAGAATTCTTATTGAGAAAATGAGAAAGCCTAAAAAAAATAGAGGGATGTGATTTTCAAGCTTACTCCCTCTAAGGATGTATTTATGGTAATTTGAAGGTTTCCAGAATGTAAATGATTTCTGGTGATAAGCTGATTGGCTGTGTGGCACTAAAAAATCTTAGTCTGTGTAAAACAATTTGAAAACACATCCAGCTGAATTAAGGTCACCAGATTGGTAATTAATTGGTTTTGATTTCAAGGTTTGAATTTAAGAACATAAAAATTGTGTGTACAGTCATATTTTCTATGTTGTAACAGAAGCAGTTTCTCCTATAAAGTCTAAAAGCTGTTAAATTGAGAATTACGTTGTCAAAGGAACAGAAAAAAGGTAAATGTGGAAGTCTGACCATGTGTTGTAATATTTTAAGGTGTTGTAACTTAGAAAAGCATAAACATCCAAGTTTGTCTTTGTTTAAAAGGAAGTTATGTAAAACCTAAAATTGCTCATGTGTATGGAAAGGAAGGATTAGGTGTCCCCAGAAACTATTTGTAAAGGCTAGGTCATCAGTCACAGGAAAGGAACTTGGTTTTGATATGCAGTTCCTAAACAATGAATCTGGCTTGCTGAGAAATTGCAAGTCTATGTGAAATAAGTAAGAGGGATTGCTAGCAACTGGCTTTTACACCAGGACAAGTTTACATTTGAGAAAAAAAGGTGCTAAATGGAATCCCTTTCATATGAAATCTTTATTGCTTATTGAAGCTCCATGAGAATAAAAACTGATTCTAAGTTGTGATTGATGAAAATTGCTGTTTAAACTAAAAGGCACTTGGGACCATAATTAATTTTGTTTTGAGTTTGAATTTGGATATAGTTGTCTACATTAAATCAGTATGTGAGAGAAATGTCACAAGCTGCTCAGAGGGAATGTGATCCTGTACAGTTAACAGGGGAAGTATGCATTTGGGAAAAGCCAAAGGGTCAATCTTAGCCTCAGTCTGGGATTGGAATCCTTCTGGCTCAGTTTACCCATGGTGTTCATTTGAAAAAGGAATGTTTCCCATCTGAATTTCCTGAGTCTACCTATGAAGTGGAACAGATACTGAATGGCTGGATAACTGTGACTTTATCAGAATTTAAACAGAGTCAGGGATGTTTTATCCTGTCATATTTGGAATGTCACATGTCCCTTCTTTTTTTTTCTTCTACAGCAAATTTTCTATAATCAGAGCAAGTAGTCAGCAAAAGATATGAGCTCTTTTGTGTTATCTTACTGGGAAATCTAATATTATTTTTCATTTAGAATTAGAACATGTGAAGAAAGTTATGCAAACTGCTTAAGATTAAACTTTGTGATATCTAGGAATTCTGCAAGTATCTACGAATTTAATCTGTAATAATACTTTGGGAATTTGTTACTCAAACACACTAACTTAGTTTAATGAATTCCAATTTTAAGGATTTTTTGTGTTGATTTAAGGAAAAGAAAGATAGTATTTAAAACTTTCCAATTAATTTTCTTTCATAAAGGTTTAATGATTATTCCTCTTCACACCAGGATAGATTCAAACTGTTTTTAAAGAAAGGAAACAACATTCTCCAAAGGAGGAAATGATTGGACCAAGTATTAAGAGATAGTAGAAAAAGTGAAATTATGTCTTCTTTTTTTTTTTTTTAAGCAATTGGGGTTAAGTAACTTGCTCAAGGTTCCACGGCCAGTTATTTCTGGGTGTGGTGCTGAGTATCTGAGTCCGGATTTGATCCAGGTCATCCCGACACTGGAGCCGGTGCTCTTACTCGCTGAGCCACCTGGCCGCCCCTAAGCAATTGGGGTTAAGTAACTTGCTCAAGGTTACACGGCCAGGTGTTTCTGGGTGGGTGCTAAGTGTCTCAGCCCGGGATTCGATCTCAAGGTCTTCTCAACACTGGAGCTGGTGCTCTTACTCGCTGTGCTACCTGGCCGCCCCAAAATTATGTCTTCTTTATTAAAGTATCTGTCTGATAATATTTAAAAGGCAAATGGACTCAATTTTAGATAGATCTTCACATTTTAAAAGATACCTATACTAGGCACAGGATTTACATAAGGATGGAAATAACAAATAAGAAATTAATTTGAAAATCTCTGAAGTTTCAAAAGTGTGGAACTAAATTTAAGTGATTGTACTTATTTATATTAAGTCAGAATTATCTGGGAACCTCTAGATCTGAACCAGAAGAACAGAACTCCCTTTTTGAACTGTATAACTACATGAGGCATCTGGGGTTTGAAAAGGTGCTGTTTAAGTGAATATTGGGAATAGGTCACTGGGATACAAGGAATTTATAATAATAATTCTGTTATTTTGTATGGTTCATGTGTAAGTTTTCTTGGTTATCTTGATGACATGTAATCTCCCATCCCAAAACTAGTATACTGTGAGCCACCTAAGAAGTTTAATGTGTATCTGACTTAATGTGATTATGCAATTTTGTAAACTATGAGGAAGACTTTATTGTATTGTTTGAGCTTAGCCCTGTGTGGCTAGAAATCTGAACTATTTGTGATACTGTTTGAGCCTAGCCTTGCATGGCTGGGAAACTGAACCGTTATAAGTGCCTTTGGTGTCAAATCATATGTTTCTGGGAGCCCATGTCAGGCCTGCCTGACTACTCCAGGTTGTGAATACTCCTGCTCCTGAGTGAACATCTGAGCCAAGGAATCTGAAAAAGACAACATCAGATGCAGATAGCTTTCCCAAGAATCCAGACCAGGCCTGCACAGGAACTGCTACAGCTTTAGCTTAGTGTTCTGTATTCTCATTGTGTTACTTTGATCCCCCTTGAAGCCTGCTCCTCTTGCTTGTATTTCAATTGACTTACATATCTGGGGATATCCAACTATTCAACTATTATCCTTAGTGCCCCTTATTTCAGGAAGTGATTGGGAATAACCTGAATTCACCTAGATAAGGATATTGGAAAAGCTACCAAGAAGAGAGATTTTTTTCATACCTTCTTTGGTCTTATCTCAAGATTTGTTCTTGACCAAAACTGGGGAAATGATAATCATTCAATATCATATTTTGGCCAAAGTCTGAATTAATCAAACAAACTGCATTGATTGATTTAAAAATGCCTTTCCCTGTGTCAGCATCTTCAAAGTCCAGAGGTGAGATCCCCATTATCTTGGGACTTAATACATTCTGAGACCATAAAATGTAAATAGACCCTGCTCTGTTTATTATCATTTTGCCTTTACAACCAAGGAACTCTTTTTCACATATAGATGGTAACAAATGGAAGCCATAAAGTTTTTTGACATGGTCCTCCTGAGTTGGGATGGTTCTAAAATGTATAAAAAGTCTTATGATTCTTCTGTTCATCAGTCAGGACTTTAGTCCTGCATACCTTGTGAAAGTGTCACTAGCTTAAGGAAATAAATTCTGTAACTGTGTATTGCTATTTGCTTGTCTCCTTTAACCAAACGTATTCTAGATGTCAACACTCCTTAGCTGGATGACCCTGGGCAAGTCACTTCACCTCTTGTTTGTCTCTGTTTCTACTATAAAATGGGGAAAATTATAGAACCTACCTCTCAAGTTTGTTGTAAGGATAAAATGAGATAGTATTTGTAAAATGCTTAGCAGTGCCTGGAGGGGTGTAGCATGTGTTCTAAACTGAAGGTGAAACCTGGACAGTATACCAGCACCATGCCAGGAAACTCAATAGCTTCCATTTGAATCATATTAGGAAGATTCTGAAGATCATCTGGAAAGATAAGGTAACAGACACTGAGATCTTTATTTGACTTAAACTGCTAAGTATTCAAACTGCTTCAGAGAGCACAGCTCTGATGGACTGACCACGTTGTTTCAATGCACAATGTATGCTTGCCAAAAAGACTATTTTATGGAGGACTCACACAGGGCAGCCCTCACATGGTGTCAGATGAAGTGGTACAAGGACAGTCTCAAGGTCTCCCTTAAGAACTTTGGAATGGATTATGAGATATGGGAGACACTGGCACCACACCCACATCAGAGAAGGTGCTGTGCTCTGTGAGCAAAGCAGAATTGAAACAGCTCAAAGGAAACACGGGATGCACAAATTTAGAGCATCCACCCCAATGCTCACACGGACTATTTGTGCCCAACCTGTGGTAGAGCCTTCTGAGCTCATGTTGGTCTGACCAGCCACAGTCGGACACATTGAAACATAACTCTAGCCTAGTGATGTCACTTTGGTGCTCTTCGAGAATGAAGGACAACACCCAACCAACCAAGCCATGCCTGGCCCAGGAACAGGAAGACCTAAGTTCAAATCCAGGCTCAGGCATTTACTAACAGCTGCCTCACAGGGTTGTGGTGAGGGTCAAATGGGATATTACTTATGAAGTACTTAGCATAGTGCCAGGCACAAAGTAGGTGCCATATACATGCTTATTCCTTTTCCCCTCCCTTCCACTTCAGAGCATGTACAGGTATTCAACAACTGTTTCCTGTCTGCTTAAGGCAACGAAGAAAAGCCTTTTGGTTGGCTCCAGAATTGGTACTGAGTGTATGTTAAACAGAACTAAGGACCTAAATCAATCTTTCTCTCCCTATGTTCATTCAAGTGAGTAGGATGCTTCACTGTGAGCTTCTGGGTGGGGGAAGGCCCAGTGCCCTCTCTCACCCAGGAGCCATGAAGCCATGAGCATGGTGTGTCTATTATTTCCTGTTCTTATGTGAAGGAGAAGGCTATAACCTTATGAACTTCTTAAGACAGAAAAGGCACCAGAGGTCCAGGAATTAGAGTCCATACTAAAATTTACCAGCAGTCAAACCCAGGGCACCCTCACATTCTGCTTTGTCCATCCCACCAGTGGATTGGTGCCAAAACACTGGTTCTTGCAAG
>NW_027186108.1:0-10947 GCF_028583685.1 Petaurus breviceps papuanus | reverse complement strand
GAACTCAGCTGCCCAGCTGGCTAAGCAGATGACATCTGCAGGGACCACCCCATCCCTCTCTGCCCCACTTATATACTCTTCAGTGTGAGGGCTCATTTCCAGGCTGGAGCAGAGGGATGGGAAAAGGAGGCTAGTCTTCTCCTCATTGAGTTTTCCAACTACCCTGTACATGGGGCAGGAGAGGCTTTGGGGGCCCCAGAGAATAGGTATCCTTTTTCCTTTTCTTTTCCCCTTCTAGTCATCCTTCTTTTTCCAGATTACCACAAACTTCATACCAACTACAGAAAACAGAAACTACAATACTTATACTACCAGGGCTCCCATCAACTAACTGTGGCTGTTCCTTCCACAGATGGTGGTCACATCTTAGCACATGGTCTCCAAGACTTGTCCTGGCCAAAAATTCAACCCCCTGTGGCCATCCAGGGGGTGAGTCTCTATGTACTGAGCTAGGCTGGCCCTTAGACAAGAGACCTGAACCTCTGGTCAAAGCCTTTGTAGCTTACTCTGGAACTTAGCACAGGATCTGAAACATAGTAAGCCCTTGATGAATGTTTATTGATTGATTGTAGAGAGAGTGACATCCCCAATGACATCATGGGTCCTTAAAGCACTGAGGTGACATCAGCCTTAAGAGGAAGTCCTCAGCCTCAGGTTCCTTATCAGTAAATGAAGGCATTCCTCTAGTTGCCCCATCATTTTCTCTTCCAACACTAATCATCATCCCAGCAGGGGAATCCCTAGGTCAAAGGGTATGATTGATTTTGCAGTTTTATGGCATAGAGCCAGACAGCTTTCTTAAGGAGGCTACACAGATTCACAGCCCCTCCAATAATGGCACCCTGGCCCTTTTTATCCATAGCTGCTATTGCATTACATTTTATCATTTTTAATCACTTTCTTTATGTAGGAGTTCTTCGATTTCCAGACAAGAACCAGAAAACCTTCCCACCTAAACGTGAGTGACAAGTTTGATTGTCTCTCTAGCCCCAGGGCCCAGTGAGTCCTTGACAATCCATCCATGGTACTTGTGTCCAGGCATCTTCTTAAGAAGACCCTTAGTTTCCTATAATTAAGAAAATTCCCTCTCCATGGTACAGGTTAGGTCAGTCACAGAGAACTAGGTGTCCTTTCCCTCTTTGTGGGATGGAGGAGATAGAACATAGGAGGTTCTAAGAACCACCAAGGAAATAGAGTGTCTAGAGATCCAGTCTCCAAATCCAGAGGAACTGGGTTCGAATGTAGCCTCTGACATGGACTGGTTGTGTGACCCTGGACAAAATACGTCATTTCATAGGGTCTCAGCAAGTCTCTGTGCCTGTGAGCTGCTAAAGACTGTAGATCTGCACTGGTAGAGGGAGCTTCTTCACTGGCTGTTCCCTATAGTCTTTACCAATGAAATCACTGGAACTAAAATATATATGGGGTGTCCCAAAAGTCTTTTTGTTGTTCATTCGTTTCAGTCACGGACAACTCTTAGTGACCCCATTTGGGGTTTTCTTGGCAAAGATACCAGAGTTGTTTGCTACTTCCTTCTCCAGATCATTTTTACAGAAGAGGAAACTGAAGCAAATAGGATTAAGCAACTTCCCTTAAAAGTCTTAGTGCAATTTAAAGCTCAATAGTTTTTGAGACACCCCACTATCTGTGTGTAGATGTGTGTTTATAAATATGTGTATTCACAGGCATATATACATGTAAATATACATCTACACACATAGGTAGTGTAGTGGATAGAATACTGGGTCTAGAGTCAGGAAGACCTGAATTCAAATCCAGCCTCACATACTTACTAGCTGTGTGACTCTCAGCAAGTCTCTTCTCTCCTCAGTTTCCTCATCTGTGAAATGACCCTGAGAATGAAATGGGAAACCTCACCATTTTCTCTATTAAGAAAACCCCAGGATGATATCTAAAAAATAAAATTAAGGGTTGGGAGAGGAATAAACTAGGGGCGGGAGAAAGGGAGAGGTAGAATGGGGTAAGTTATCTCATTCAAAAGAGGCAAGAAAGAACTTTTACAGTCTAGGAGGGGGGATGGTAAGAGGGAATGAGGAAACCTTACTGTCATCTGATTTGGCTTAAGGAGTGAATAATACACTCAATCAATTGGGTATGGAAATCTATCTTACCCTACAGGAGAGGAGGGGGGAAGGGGAAAAGAGAGGGGGGCTGATAGAAGGGAGGGCAGATTAGGGGAAGGGTAATCAGAAGAAAACAGTTTCGAGGAAGGACAGGGTCAAAAGAGAGAATAGAATAAATGGGGGACAGGATAGGATGGAGGGAAATATAGTTAGTCTTTTACAACATGGCCATTATGGAAGTGTTCTACATGATTACACATGTAAAATCTATATCTAATTGTTGGTTTTCTCAATGATGGTGGGTAGGGAGGGAGGGAGAGAATTTGGAACTTAAAGTTTTAAAAGCAAATGTTAAAAATTGTTCTTACATGCAACTGGGAAATAAGATATATAGGCAATGGGGTATAAAAATCTATCTTGCCCTACAGGAAACTAGAAGGAGAAGGGGATAAGAGAAGGTGGGGGGCAGTGTGTGTGTGTGGGAAGTAAGGGCAGGATGGGGGAAGGCGCAATCAGAATGCATGGTCTTGGGGTGGGGGAGGGGAAAGATGGGGAAAAAAATTTAGAGCACAAAATAGTGTCAAAATGAATGTTGAAAACTAAAAACAAATACATTAAATTTTAAAAAGAAAAGAAATCCCCAAGTTGGGTCATGAAGAGTCAAACACAACTGAAAACATGACTCAGCAAAAAGATGTATATGGGGACAGCTTGGTGGTGCAGGGCACCAGGCCTGGAGTCAGGAGAAGCTGAGTTCAAATTTGGCTTCAGACACTTAACACTTACTAACTGTGTGACCTTCGGCAAGTGACTTAACCCCCAATTGCCCTGCCTTCTCCCCTCTAAAAAACAAAACAAAAAAGACACAAAAATTACTTTAAAGTTTCAAAAATACTGTGTGTCGATTATCTAATTGGAACATTTCAAATACCCTGTGATAGGGAGTCCAGGTGTGTTAATGACCCTGCCTCATAGCTGGACCCCCTGTCTCCTGTCCAGCATCCCATTGCCTCTGCCCCACTGATGGTGATAGAAAGGTGAAGGTCTCAGAGGAACATTGATTCCTACTTGTTTTTTAGATTGTTCTCTGGTGCCTTTCCTCCATCTGTCTAAACAAGACGTCAGCCATAACTTACATGTTTTAGAGCACTTTAAATTTGTCTAGTAGAACATTTCATAATGCAGTTGAATCCTTCTGATTCTTAAGGGATGAGATGGGCAGGTGTTAGCCTCCTCCTTTTACAGATGAAGAAGCTCTACTCTTAACTCATGGTCAGCAGAGACCTTAGTTCAAATCCCACCTCCCGTATCCACACTAGCTTCATGTTGTGGCCACGCTGCTGATGGACCTAGTCTCCTCATCTGTAAAATGGGGATCATAGCCTCAATAGCCCGGACCTCTCAGGGCTTCTTTGAGATAAACTGTGACAAGTGCTTTGCAGACTTTGAAGCCCTAGCTAGCTAGAAGTCAGTTGTTACTGTTAGGTCTGACACTGGCCCAACCAATCAGCTGCTAGATGGGATGGTAAGAGCCATAGGGATGGGAAAAGAAGCTGAGTCAGGGACATGTGCAGGATGGATTCGACTCTTTGATGTGAAGTGGGGCAGTCTTGTTGTGTGCTATGATTTCTGAGGAATCCTGGGGAGGGAGGGATGGCTTCTGAAGACTGAAACACGGATTTTCTCTTTTCATGAACAGGATCTGAAATGATATTCCAGTCAGGTTTGTGCCTTTTTTTGTTCTATGTTCCTATCTCCTCTGCCTCTCCCAACTGAATCCCAGATACAAAAGCCACCTGAAATATTCAGAGACAGGATCCATGGGCAGGCCAGGTCCCACAGGTCAGGGAGGGTCCAAGGGGGAATGACAGGGCCAAGGCCACACTGTTATGGCTCTCTCACAGCAGCACCAATGAAGTAGGTCATGACCCCTCCCTATGAACTGTGCTTATGTGAGGGGTGGAGGCAGAGCACCAGCAGGCTGGGGGTGACATTGCTTGGGTAACTGACCTGAAGTTCAAAGGGAACATGCCTTGATGGGGCCCCAGGTTCTATGAAGTCCAGTGTTTCCCTGCCTGTACATGTCCTACATGTCAGATGAGATAATATTTGTTAAGTACTTCCAAGGTGCTCTATAAATGATATTCATTTATATATATATATATAAATTTATATATATATATGATGATTAATTAGTGAAATATGACTACAATGTACTGAAGTATCTGAGAAATCACTGATGCCTTTATCCAAACTATTGACAGAGATGCTAAACACAATGTCCTTTCTCTGGGAAGTGCTGGGTAACTCTTCAAGGTTGACTCCTTTTTCTGTAGGAAGGAAGGAACAGAACATCATTTAATTTACCTATGGTAGAGTTTGGGAATAGAGCACTGACTGGATACCCTTCCTTATTGTGAGGAAGTGAGGTCCCGGACTCCCCCCACCCCAGGGCCTCCATAATTTAGGAGAACTTCTGGAGGTCAGGGAATATGGACATGCACCTGGGTTGAAGAGGGTACAAAGCAGGGGCCCACTCCAGCAGCCTGCTGAGCCTAGGGCTTCCAGGCAGGGACCAAGGATAAAGGGCCTGAGAGTTGGGATGTGATCCTGACCTTAGCTGTCTTGTTTTTCTAGATTCCTGCGAAAGAGCGACAGTCAACATAGTCACAGACTTTAAGCAACTGCAGGCTGAGGTGAAACGTCATCAAAGGGAACTGACCATGATGGATGGGAACTTACAACAGTCTCTGCTTCAGGCTCTCCTGGGGCTCCTGCAGTGTGACCAGGATATGCTGGACTTAGAAGACATGGTGAGAGAGTCTGGGGGCTGGGGGCTGGGGTAGAGGAGGACAGAAGGGAAGAACAGGGTGGGGACAACACTGGATTTTGAGTTAGAGCACTTGGCTTCATATCAGACTACTTTTTTACCACGTGTGCCACCTTGGTCAAGTCAGCACAGCTCTCTGGGCCTCAGTTTCCTCATCTGTAACATGACAGGAATGGACTAGATGAATGTCAAAGACCCTTCCAGTTCTAGATCCTATGATCCTGCGACTTGAGGACCTCCCTGAGAAGCAGTTTGAGGAGGGAGAGTGGTCTCAGGATGGTAGTTGAGAAGGAGGTACAGGGACCAGGGAGCAGGTGCTTTAGTAGATTGCAATTGCTGGGCTGTTTTAGACAGCTAGGCAGTGAACTGAGTCAAGATCCAATTAATCAAATAAGTCAAGGCTTGTAATTACGTGAGAGAAAAGAACTGAGTAATGTCTGAAGAGAGCAACTTGTACCTACAGAAACTCCTTGGAACCTATTCCCCAAGTATGATTTAAAAAAAAATAGTAATGGTCATTTTTATTCTTAACCTTTACATTTCAGTATTAAAATGTACAGGGCAGCTAGGTGGTACAGTGGATAGACTGCCCATCCTGAGTCAGGAAGACTCATCTTTCTGAATTCAATCTGGCCTCAGATACTTACAAGCTGAGTTACCCTGGGCAAGTCTCTTGACCCTGTTTGCCTCAGTTTCCTCATCTATAAAATGAGCCGGAAAAGAAAATGGCCGACCACTCCAGTATCTTTGCCAAGAAAACCCCAAATGGGGTCTTCATTTCATGAAGTTCTTTGCAGACCTTAGAGCCCTGTATAAATGTCTGCTATTGTTGCTTTTATTTTTGGTTCTGGGATATCATCAGTAGAAGGACCTTTCTGCTGGGGATCTCCCTCTTCCAATGCAAACCAGCTCTGTCAACTTAGAGTCTTAAGAACACTGCATGGGCCACTGAGAGGGTATGTGATTCACCCAGGGTCACACAGCCAGTATTATTCATCTTCACTTGTCCCCAGGTCATCCTACTGAGGCTGGCTGTCCAGCTACTATCCCTTGTATCCTCTCATTACTATTGATGGTGTTGGTCTTAATGATTATTTTTTGGTAGCAGTAATAATAATGAAAGGGAAAGGGGCTGGCTAGGTGGTGCAGTGAATAGAGTGCCAGCCCTGGAGTCAGGAGGACCTGAGTTCAAATTTATCCTCAGACACTTAACACTTACTAGCCGTGTGACTTTGGGCAAGTCCCTTAACCCCATTTGCCCTGCCTTCCCCTCTCCAAAAAAGCCCGAAAAAAAAAATAATGAAAGCGATGATAATCCTTGAACGGCGGCACCCTCACTGGGCTGTGGCCACTAAAGTATTTGGTAAAACCTGGGAACTATTGTTCCTCTGCTTTTCTTTTGATTAAACCTTATCTATAGATACTGGGGACAAGTTAGATTTCACCCTAATGTAATACCCCCTCTAAGAGATCTCACTGAGGGTAGCTGCACCTCAGGTCTAGGGGTTACCCTGTGAGTCTACACTCCCTCAATTATAGGCCATCCTCCTTCCTCTTCAGCTGAGACTTAAGAGTCAGCCAGTAGAAATAAGTATCTCAAAGCACAGGAATTAAGATAACATAATGAAAACCGTAGCTACAAAACATCCCCTCCCCCATAAACCCATGGCATACTCTCCCACAAATAGACCTGGTGTCTGTGGGGAGGACTGGGCAGAAATTTAAAGTACAATCAGAGTAAGGTGCACATGTAGGAAACATGTCACCATTTATAAGAATAGCAGCTCCCATTTATAGAGCACTTTGAGATTTCCAAATCACTTTTTAAATAGTTTGATCTCTTTGGATCCTCACAACATCCCTGGGAGGTAGGTCCTATTATGATCTCCATTTCACAGATGGGAATACTTATGCAGAGTTAGGTGATTTATGGAGAGTCACAAAGCTGATCACAATCTCAGGCTGGGTTTGGATTCAGCTCTTTCTGACTCACTTTCCCAGAAATGACCTATATCACGTTTCCTGAATCTGATTTCTTCAGGGGAATCCAATGCTTCCTATCATTCTTGTTTCTTCTTTTTCTTCCAGGGGGACCTTTGAATATCTGAATGATTTGTGTCTGAGCCCCTTTATGCTATGTCTTAAGCTTACTTACATCTCATTCATTTAAGGAAGCATTATTGAGCAGCTACTGTGTGCAGGGTCCTGTATTCAATGGTAGCATAGATATAAGGAGTAAATAAGAATCAATTAATGACTAATAATGAAATAAGAAAAGCTCTTCATGGAGCTTACTGTCTACTGACACACAAATACTGTGACTGAGAAAAACTTGAATAGTTTAAGAGAAAACATTCATGAGAAGAGCCATATATGGATTCTCTTTACTGACACATAGTACAGAATCTTCACCCCCTAGTAGACAGTTTCATGAGTTGTTGGGGTCCCCAAAATTCTTCAACTCTTGCCAAACTGATTATGATGCTCTCTGAACTTAGCTAGGCAAAAGGCACCAGTTGGTCACAAAGCCTGTTCTACAAGTTTTTCCAACCTAAGGACAACTAGACCTGATTGTCTGCTAGCTAACCTTTAGAAACCTTCCTCCTCTCTCACCCAGCTAGGTGGCACAGTAGATAATGAGACTGACTTGAAGTCAGGAAGATCTGAGTTCAGATCTTGTCTCATACACTCCTGGGTGACCTTGGGCAAGTCATTTATCCTTTCTCAGCCTCAGTTTCCTCATCCATAAAGTGGAGATAATAATAGCACTGAAGACAGAAATGAGATAATATTTGTAAAGCACTTTGTAAAACTTTAAGTGTCAGCTATCATCAGTATTATTATTACAAGGAGACCTCAGAGGATATCAGTAGAGTATCATGTCTAATGGTACTCTGTAGGGAATTATGATTTTCATAATAATTGATATGATGTATATAATGAATACTAATAATATCCACAGATCCAAATTTTGTTTGATTTCTTGATTTTTTGTTTTTACTACTTTCCTCATTTCTTTATAATTCTTTGGTTAATAGCACAACAGAGATTTGTGATGAGTAGATATGGGCTTCTTTTTTCCTCACCTCTGGAAATTCCCTGATTTTCCTGTCTCTTCTTCTGGAATATGATTGAAAGCCTATAGCTTTGCTAAATTGTCCTTTGTTTTTAAAGAAGATGGATGAAAATCTCTTATATAGAGTTTCCTGTGGACTAAAGAAGCGGGGTAGAGATAGAACCATCTCCCAGACTTCCCAAACACTCTCCTAGTCCAGCTGTTTTATCATCCTTGGGGAGCCATCCAAACCCTTTGGCTCCTCATTCAGTGACTGAAACCTCCATATTCTTGTACTTTTGAAGTCGACTACAATAATTAGACTTCTCAGTGCTGGGCCTATTAATTTCCCATGATTGGTCAGTCCTTTCATTGTGTTCAGTGACACAAAAAGTGATGTGTCAAAGTGACTCCATTTAACCTTGGCAAAATCTATCCTTGTGAAGATTGACATCTTCCAAACAGATGTTGTTCAATTGCTTAGCAGTTTCCAAAAGCTACTGTTTGACTCACTTTTTTCTGCTGAAATATGTCCCTTTTCTATTGAGTTATCTTGATTTCCACTTTAAATTCCCATTCACAGTTGACTCTTCCATGGACAGATGTAGATACTTATGACTTCATTTCATAAGATGGTGCAGTGGAGAATCCTGACCATGGAATCCAAGGACCTAGGGTTAAGCCCTAGCTCTTCCACTAGGTCATGGTGTGCCATCTTTTCTTCTCTGGGCCTCAGTTTCCTCCTTTTTAAAATGAAGTAGCTGGACTAGATGATTTCTCTGTTCCTTTCCAGTTTTAATGATTTATATTTAGTGTTTGTCACAAGGCTTTCTTGCAACATGAAGGCTCCAGTACTTGTTGAGGTATTTTGTCACTCTTTGGACTTATGGCTCTCACCCAGGAAGTATATGCATGGTAACCCCCCAAAATACTAAGCCTGACATAAACCGCTGATATCAGACAATTCGCATTATTACAGAATGAAATTTTATTAAAAAGAGATAAAGAAAACAAATCCTTTTGTAGCACCCTTTGTGAATTACTTCCCTAGCTCATACTCCTCTTTGAGTGTTGGTTGGGTCCCCATAGGGACCTCAGGTTCTAGGGTTAACCTTGTGGGAATAAGCTATTAACTCTGTAATTCACAAGCCCCAACTGGTATGCTTCCTCCTTATAATCAGCCCAGATAGCAGATGTATTTATTCACTCAGTGTAACCTGCAAGGCACAGTAAGAACAGTAGGTACAAAACATTTCCCAGCTAAACCTTTGCTGCAGTCTCCCACAAATACACAAAGTGTCCATGACAAGAGTGTGCTCAAACTTGGAGTATGATGGCAGTAAAGCATAGGTAGAAAACACAGAACCCCAAGTTCTGCAGGGCCTGTAAGCCTTTTTTTACCCCATAGCATCATCCCATAGACTCCTTGGGGGTCTGTTGCTGAGCTGAGTTCTTAGGGTCTGCTCCTCTCCATAATCTGACTCTCTTCTCTGATGCCGAGGGCCATGCTCCTTGAAGATGCTTCCTCTCTTGGGTGACTGTCTCTCTATAACTTTGTTTGTCTGAAGTGTTCTAGTAGCGCCTATTCGGTGTTATATAACTTAGAGGGGAGGAGAGGAAATGCCTTGTTGACACCTGCAGGGGGCTCCTCCTCAGGCAGCTCCCTATTTCCAAAAGTCTCCAACTCAAACTGCTAAACTCATCCAATACATAGCTACTTAGAATCTCAAGACATAACTCTGTTCCCTTCTTGACTCAGACATGTTTGCTCTTTAAAGGGACCAGCGTGTAAAGAGACATCTTTTGCCATTAGTTTAACATCTCACTAATACGAGTGATTATTCTGGGCCTTTTGTGACAAAATCAACTGAGTGAGGGGCAAGAGGTGGCATAAAACCACATTCCCCTCCCCCAATTTCAGAGTTGTGTATACATTCCCAGATCTACAGTTTGGAATAAGTCACCTCCTCTGAGGTCCCACAAATCCTGTCTTGGCCCTGCTACTTGAGAAGTGATCTCTTTCTCTGTCTCTGTGTTTTTCTCTCTCTGGTACCCTGAAAATTTGGTTAAAGGAGACAAACAGGCTAGGTGATATACAATTATGTCATTTATTTCCTTAAAGCCAACAGATACTTGCTGCACAGAGCCAGAACGTAAGTTCTGACTGCCTGACACAAGAATGACAAAGTTTTTATATATGTTTTAGGACAATCCCAGGGTGTCTGTGTCCCTCAGATTTATGGTCTCCATATGTTTTTTTCAAAGGAAGTTTCTAAGTTGAATAAGTTTGTAAATACAATCAGACAAGATAATTGACAGAGTAGTGTCAGTTGGAAATTACAATCCCAGGATAAATGAATTATATCCTCATATGGAATATGTCCCCAAAATAAGAGAAATTCCACTATTCTGATTGCAATCATCCTGTCGTAAATGGGAAGAATATACCATGGTTGACTTTATCTGGTCTTTCAAGTTACTGACACAGGAAAGGGCACTTTTAGAGCAAAGCAAAGTAGTCTGATTGATTAATCCAGTCTTTGGCTCTTACTGAGGTCAAAAGCTGATATTAAATTATTATCAGTAAATTGACTAGGAATTATTTATTCAATCACCTTTATGTTCCCTTTTTATGTTCCCAATTTCATAGTTTTTTCAGGTCAAGCCAGTTCAAATCTCTCAAGGTTTTGAGTCTTTCTATGTCTTCCTCTCTACTATAAACTGAAGAAAAGTGTCCCCAAGGCTTTCTCCCCCTGGTTTCTACCACTGTTTCCCTTCTTTAGGCACTTCCCCTTCTTTGCTCTCTTTATTGTCTCACCAACCAGCTCTAATTGTCACCTTGCATAGTCCTTGAGGACAATCTCTTTGCTGTCCCCAGGGACTCCAACAGGGAAAGGGAAGAGGAAGGGCAAATATCCCCACACTGGCTATATATGAATCCATGAGTCTCCTCCTCCCACTTTTCACTTACTGAATGG
>NW_027186107.1:15956-16172 GCF_028583685.1 Petaurus breviceps papuanus | reverse complement strand
AACATTGTACACAATTACAGACACATCATATCTATGATGACTAACTTTGATAGACTGGGCTCTTTTGAGCAATGTAAGGTTATAAGACAAGTCCAAATGACTCATGATGGAAAAGGCGATCCACATCCAGAGAAAGAATTCTGGAGTCTGAATATAGATTGAAGCAAACTACTTGCTCTCTCTCTCTCTCTCTCTCTCTCTCTCTCTCTCTCTCTC
>NW_027186107.1:0-15856 GCF_028583685.1 Petaurus breviceps papuanus | reverse complement strand
CTCTCTCTCTCTCTCTCTCTCTCTCTCTCTCTCTCTCTCTTGGTTTTCTTTCTTCTTATTGTACATTCCGTTGGTTATAATCTTTCTTTACAACTTGACTAGTGTTTAATGTAAAAAAAATCTATATCAGATTGCATGCTGCCATGAGGGGGTGGGTGTTAAGGATGGGGGAGAAGAAGAAGGGGGAGACAATTTGGAACTTCAAAACTTGTGGAACTAGATGTTCCAAACTAAAAATATATAAATTTAAAAGAAAATATATATATATATATATATATATATATATATATATATGCCTAAGTCTTCATGATAATGATGAAAGAGATTCTTTCTCAAAGTACCATTTAATAGTACATTTCCTATACAACTGAGCTGTATGCAACATTGTTGTCTTGGGTGATGGATAAATACTTAGATGAAAGTTTTATTAAATCATCTAACATGGCAACCAGTTACTTAGAATTAGTGCATCATTGTAAAAGTGAGATACAAGCCTGAGAAGTTGGGTAAACTAAAGTGGCACCAACATTCAACTGATTTATACCAAAGACCTTATCCATGAATGGCTATAAACACCAACAGATGCCTCTCAGTCCAGCAGCTACCACAATACATTATTAACAAGGGTACTATAGCAGATGTCTTTTTGGCTGCTTTCATTCTCTTCTGTCCTTAAAAATCTAATACGATTTATGAAAATGTCACTGTATTGCAGGGGACATCCTTCTGTAAAGCCCACACAATTATTGCTCATACTCATGAATTCACTTCAGCAAAGCAAGTAAGTGTTCCCTTGGAAAGTTTAGTAACCTTTTCATAATGATTCTAAAGATACAAATAAAAAAAGTTATCCATCTTCTCATCTTTTGTGATTCTTATTCATATCTTTCTAAACTCCTTCATAGAAGATTACTGAAAAAATTAAATCCTTGGAGCTTTTAATATTTTGTTGATATTAATGTCATACTTGGCTTGTCTATTAGTTATTTTTCAATCATTTGATCAACATTTATTAGTCATCTACTCTGTGCTAGACACTGTGCTAATCTGTCAATTTCACAATGACATCACCTCACTTTTCAGTACTTCCATGTCCTGTTTTTGAATACTGATTTCCTTGTTTATGCTTGAAGCCAATTGTGAGAAATAATATTGAAATCCAACATGTAGCAAAGGCACATCTGAGTCATCATCATATTCATTTATGATATGAAGTGACCTTAGTGCATGCATGTTCATCAAATAAATTTATTTAATAGAATGTCTATTGTATAGTGCTAGAATCTTAAGGATCTAATAAGTGTTATTGATGGTATGTAGATAGGAGATAGATTATACATGCTAATGCTTTCAGATTCGTAACAAATCTGATAGTCTGGAAAGGGGGAAATGGCAATGGTTGACACAGGTGGTAGAGGAGGCTGACTCAAACTGTTTATATAGCCTGCAGCTGGGGGACTTTAAGACCCACTGTCATATCTCTGGGGAGCCCAATGTTCTTTTAAGAAATCCTGATCTTGCCTGGGAAATGTGCCCTGTCTGGCTGGAATATAAGCAAGATATGTGGTGCTCTTTTTCATTATTCAATCACTGTTGCCAGATAGTATTATTCATATTTTTATTAGACATTCCACCAAAGGAACAATCTGGAAAGTCAATCAAGCAAGGCTTCTTTGTAGTCTGACTCATTCAGCAAAATTAAAGGTAATTTCCCACTTTGTGGTAATAAGAATGAAGCTGGCTAGGATCACTGGTGAATCCATGAAAAATGTAATCAAGATATCAATATTATTAGTGAAGGTCTCAGTGTCTGAATGATTCAATGTTAAATTAGAGCTTCTCTTTACAGTATATTTAAATGGAGACACATGCAACAATTACCATTGGTAAAGATATAGACTATAAAAATTCCCCTAAACATGAAGTTATGCTACTCAATCAAATATGTTGGCATTTTTAAAAACTCTAATAGCTCCTACACTTCTTTCAACTGAGTCCTTTTTTTTGTCTTGGGATCCTAATTATCAGCTGTAACTTACAAAATGAGGCAGGATGAATGGGACAGAATGGTACAGTAAAATTTCTGAACTTGGGTCAAGAGAGGTTAGAATCCTCTACCCAAAGAAAGGATCCAGATTCAGATTGCGTATTTTGTTAATATGAGTTTTCTGTAATTAATGTTAATGCTACCCTATTAGACTCAATTTCAGAAGCACTCAGAAGATAGTGAGATTTAGGGTTTGACTAAATCAAAGGCATAAAAAAGTTGTCTTAGGAAATTGCTAAGAATAGGATAAAAGGATATATTTTCTACTGAAGTGAAGAATGAAACTTTTACAAGTTGGGGATTTAAATGAGAGATGAAACAACACTGTAAAAATTACTTTAAAATCTCTAAGGAAATGGCACCTGGGCTTTCATGTCATCAGAAAAGAAGCATACCAAATTAAACAAAGAAAATGGTATCAAGGCTAATATTCACACTCAATAGATACAAGATATTTTGGTGAGAATGGGGGGAATGTATAAATTATTACCCTTGCATCATGACCATTGAATCCTTCAGTGTTCCCTACAATTAGCCAGAGGGTGCCTCAACTACTCAAGGGCATTTTTTAATGGTTTCATGGTCTACTCCATGGATGAGTTAGTCAACATGGTGGGCAAATTGCTATATCCTGGAACTGATATACATCTTGGTCATTCCAAGTCATAGTCAGGCAAAATTTTATGTAAATGATTAAATATTGACTCAGTATGCAGAATTTGTAGGACTGGAAGAAGGAATCTTCTAGCAGAGGAATCTTTATGGAAGATTTGTGTTAAACCATAAGAAATACCTTAGAGCACCGAAAGATAAATAAATCCTTCAGGGAATAGGTCTGGAAGGTAGGTATCAATTTCCACTTCTGGTCCCAAGTCTTTCTTTCTAAACAGCAAAAGCCTATCCTGGGCAATGTACATGAGCCAGTTCCGCTAATGTTGCCATAAACATCTATTTAATATCACTATTCATCATTATGAAAAGTTTGGTATCCTCATCAGTTTAGACCAAGATATAATAACAACCTTATAACAATTAGGACTGATGTAGTGCCTGCTATGGAAGAGAGGTACTGTCCTAAATACTTTACAGACATCATGCTTGATCTTCTAGGTACTGTTATTTCCCCCATTTTATGGAGTAGGAAAGTAAAGCAGAGAAAATTTAAGTGATTTGCCCAAGGTTACATAGCTAGTAAGTGTGTATAGTTATGTTTGAACTCAGGTCTTCTTGACTCCAGTCAGCACTCTATCCACTGCACCCCTTAGCTGCTTTCTATACAAACATCTTGTTTACTTTTGGTTCACCTGAGATAACCACAAAAATAATAAGCATTTATTATTTACCTACTATGTGCCAGGCACTGTGGACTACATGATGAGATTGGAAAGAAAGCTTGATAGTATTTTGTTGAGGTTCTTAATTATAAGGGTCAGGAGTTTATTCATGATTCTACAATTCATTATGGTTTTATCTCTGTTTTATCACCCTCTTCTAGATTATAAAGTTTTTAAAGAAATGTAATGTCTTCTCTACTGCTGTATATCCCTAAGAGTCTGTGCTGAACTTAGGTAAAACCAAGATAGGCAGTCTTCTGTGATGTCATGAGATGATGGTAAAATGAGGAGCATTTCCTGATATTACCTTTTTGTTAAGTTCACATATTTGTCATGTTAAAAATAATGTTTCTTTACAAACAATGAAATATGTTTAAAGTACTTCATATGCATAATAAATATCATATTACTTGCCTTCTCAAAGGGTAGAAGTGAGAGGCAAGAGGGAGAGATTCTGAAACTTAAATTTATAGTAAATGAAAGTTTAAAAAATACATGTAATTCAGAAATATTTAACAAAATAATAAAGTATAATTTTTAAAATTCTCTTTTCAATTTGTTGATGATCCAGCATTTATTAAGCAATTTTTGCAAGGGACTATGCAACAAATTTGGCATATAAAAAGACAAAACAAACATACAGAGAAAAAGCAAAATCTTTACACTCTAGGAACTTGCTTTCTAATGGAATAAATAATGTTATTAGCATAAATACATATATAAAAGAGACATAGAGAGAAAAATAGGTGGAAAGTGACCTCAGAAGGAAATTAAGCAGTGACAGAACCAATCAAAGTTCAAGGTGAAATAATTTTCCAGCCTAAGACAACTTAGAAGCTCAGCAAAAAAAAAAAAAAAAAAGGTCCATCTCACTGGGGGGAGACAAGAGTCCATTCCAACATAGGTTATGCACAAGCAAGCCTGTAACAGCCCTTTGTGGTAGAGGCTTCCAGAGTTCTCAACTCAAAGACAGTAATGGGATCAAATAATTGGCTAGAAGGAGATTGCAGAGGACCCTTAGCTGGCTTGGAATGCAATACTCTGTTGCATTGGCCATATGCTGTTCTGTATGGGAGTCCCAGGACTAGAAAGAATGCTATAGTGGTCACTAATAATTTTAACTACAAAGGCATGGGGACCTTGTTTATAGTTCTAGAGAGGAAAAGAGTACTTTTAAGGCCAGTCATCAATGAAAACAATGTACTGTAGGAGAGAGTCCACACCTCTCCTTAGATCATACTACCTTGGAAGAACTAAAAACATATAGACCCCCAGAACTAGCTCTGAAAACAGCAACACAAAAATCCTGAATCTTGGAATAGTGAACTTTCCAATTAAGAAAAATAACTGAATTTGAAGAAAGTTAAAAGTCAAGAAATAGATTTGAAATTGAGCAAACAACAACAATAATAGAACTTTACCACAGGAAGTTACTGTGGTGATAGGGAAGATCAAAACACAAACTGAAAAGAAGACAATAAAGTAAAAATAGCTACATACAAAGCTTTGAAGAAAAATGTGAATTGTTCACAGTCCCTCCTCCTCCCCTCCAAACAAAAGCTGTCCTAGAACAGCTCAAAAATGATTTTAGAATTAAAAGAGTGTGAGGAAGAGCTGAGAAAAGAAATGAGAATGATGCAAGAATAATATGGGAGAAAAAATAGCTTGGTAAAGGAGGCACAAAAATGCTGAAGAAAAGAAGTCTTGAAAAACCAAAATTGACCTAATGGGAAAAGACATACAGAAATTTATTAAAGAAAACAACTTTTTCAAAAGTAGAAAAAGAATTGCAAAAACTTATTGAATAAAAAATTCATGAAAATTAAAATTGGGCAAGTGGAAGCTAATGACTCCATTACACATAAAGAAACAATTTTTAAAAATTAAACAAATAAAAAATAGAAAAAAACATGAAATATTTCAATGGAAAAACAACTGACCTGGAAAACAGATATGGGAGGGATAATTTAAGAATCATTAGACAAGTGGAAAGCCATGATACAAAAAGATCTTAACATTATATTTTAAAATTTATCAAGAAAAACTGCCCTAATATCCTAGAGTTGGGGCGGAGGGGGGGTGGTAGAAGAGAAATGGAAATAATCCATTGATCACCTCCTAAAAAACATGCCAAAAGAAAAATTCCCAGGTATATTGTATCCAAATTCCAAAACTTTCAGGTCTAAGAGAAAATGTTGCAAGTAGTTGGAAAGAAACAATTAAAGTATCATAGAGCCACAGTCAGGAAAATATGAAACAAAACAAAATAAGATTTAGCAGCTTCTACATTAAATGCTTGGAATATGATACTCTACAGGGAAAAGGAGCTGGAATTACTACCAAGAACCATCTAGTCAGCAAAATTGAGTATAATCCTTTGAAGGTGGGATGAATATTTAATGAATTAGAGAACTTTCAAGAATTCTTGATGAATACGCCAGAGCTAAATAGAAAATCTGGCTTTCCAATATAAGACTCAAGGGAAGTATAAAAGGTGAACATGACAGGGAAACCATCAGGGATTCAGTAAGATTAAACTGTTTAAAATCCTACATGGGAGGATGATGCTTGTAACTGCTAAGAATTTATTTTTCTTTATTGTGATATTTAGGAGTATATATAGACAGAGAACACAGGTGTGAGAGGACAATGATTACAACATGATTTAAAAAATAAAATTAAATTAAGGTGAAAGAAAGAAATATGCCTTGGGTAAAGAAAGAAGAGGGAAGGAAGAGGCAGAATGGGGTAAATTATCTCACATAAAAGAAGCACAGAAAATGAGCTTTTACATTGGAGGGTAAGATGGGAAGGTAGCTGATGATGCTTGAACATTATTCTCATTGGAATTTGTACAAAGTGAGAATAAAAGACACATGTCTTTGGGTATAGAGAAATTCCTTAACCTACAGAGAAATAGGAGGGGAAGGGAGGGGGAATTGGGAGAGGATATGGTCATAAGACAAAATACTTTTAAGGAGGGTCAGGGAAAAAGAAAGAAAAAGAAAAAGAAGCCTGAGAAATGGAATGGAGGGCAAGAATCATAACTGTGAATGTTAATGGAATGAACTCACCCACAAAACAGAAACAGACAGCAGACAAGATTTAAAAAAGGGAATGCAACTATTTGTTGTTTACAAGAAACACACTTTAGGCAGAGAGATACACACAGAGGAAAATAACAGCCTAGAGCACAATTTATTATTCTTCAGCTGAATTTTAAAAAAAAGTACTAATGATCATTATAATGCAAATAGATCTAATTAAAAGAGATAAGGACAAAAGCTATATTTTTCTAAAAGGCACCATGGACAACAAAGCAATATCAATCTTAAACATATATGTATGAAACAGTGTAATATCCAAATTCTCTTTTATTTTTTGTCTTTTTGGAGTAGGAAAGGGAGGGCAGTTGGGATAAAGTGACTTGCCCAAGGTCACACAGCTAGCAAGTGTTAAGTTGAGTCCAGATATCAATGCAGGTTCTACTGACTACAGGTCCAGTACCACTTAGCTGCCCCAAATTCTTTCTTTTTTATATCAGTGGTACTTGTTTATTATGGTTTTCATCTGCAAGAATTTTATGTGGATTAAAATATGAGTTTTTCCCTCATAGATTCCAAGATCTAAAAGTGACCTCAGAGACCATTCAATCCATCTTCATTTAACAAATGAGGAAACTGAGCCATAACTTGGTTAGTGGTTTCTTCCAGGTCACATAGATGTTAAGTATCTCAGAGGTAGGATCTGAATTCAAGTTCTCCTGTTCTCAGCAATGTTCTTTATCCACCATATCATACTGCCTCCATTATTTTCCCTTGATTAAAAACAAAATCCCATTTGAGGGATCAATTCTCAGTTTATTTTTAAAAAAATATTTTATAATAATTATTTTTAGTTTTCAAAATTAGCTTCCATAAGCTTTTGGGTTTTAAATTTTCTCTCCCTTCCTCTTCTCCTCCTTCCCCAAGATGGTGTGCAGTCTGATATAGGCTCTACATATATATTCATATTAAACATATTTTCACATTAGTCATGCTGCAAAGAAGATTTAGAACAAATGGGAGGAACCAAAAAAAAGAACAATAAAAAGAGAGAGCAAATAGTATGTTTCAATCTGCATTTAGACTCCATTATTCTTTGCCTGGATGTGAAGAGCATTTTCCATCATGAGTCTTTTGGAGTTGTCTTAGATCCTTGCATTGCTGAGAAGAGGCAAGTCTAAGAAAGTTAGTTATTGTACAATGTGGTTGATACTGTGTACAATGTTCTCCTGGTTCTGCTCATTTCACTCAGCATCCATTAATACATGTCTTTCAAGGTTGTTCTAAAGTCTGCCTGCTCATCATTTCTTTTTTTTTTTTATCAAATGCTTTATTAACTTCTAATTTATATCATTCATTTCCACAAGATTTTGAGTTACAAATCCTCTCCCATTTTCCCCCCACCCACCACCCCCAAAATAGCGATCACACTGGATATCCCCTCCTCCAATTTGCTCTCTCCAATAACTTCTCCCATGCCCTGTAGCGGCAAGTACCCCAACATCCGCAGGGTGTCTGCCAACACAGGTTCTTGGATCTGCTTTGATAAAGGAAAGCAACTCAAAATGGGTTAACAAGCTTACTTTAATCAGTCAGATATGTATCATTCACCTAGTTCAGGGTAAAAAAGGTCAGCACCCCGAACTTCAAAGTATACAGGCAGAATTATCAAGACAGAAACAGATCAAGTAGACAGATTTCAAACTGTCCAACCATTACATCCATACCCAATTAACATCTGGGTCTCAAAGCTGGGGGGCTCTGGACAATGGCTTCCCAGAATCCAGATCAAATCACAGAACACTTCTCAAAGTGAGCCCCAAAACAAAGCTACACATCAGGGCTTATATAGCCTTCTCCTGGCTCAGAGAATGCAACAACCTTATTGACTCACCGGCCAATCAAGAAGTATCTACTGAAAAACAAGCCTCCTACCCCAGGCTCCAGGTGCACTTTAGCCTAGGGGCAGGGAAGATATTACAAATTTACATTCCCATTACATACCCCCTCTGACTTTCCAGGAAAGCATTATGGATCTCTCTGCACCAGTGACTGTACATCTTATTTCCCAGTTACATATAAAATAATAATAGCAATTATATATATATATATATATATATATATATATATATATATATATATATAAACATTTTATATTAAAGCTTTGAATTTCAGATTCATTCTCTTCTTCCCTTGTCATCCATCCTTACTGGGAAGATAAGGTTTTACATGTGGAGCTATGCAAAACATTTCAATAGTGAATATATTGTAAAAGACTGAGTATATTTCCCTCCCTCCTATCCCAGCTCCCAGTTCTTCTGTTCTCTACTTTGATCCCATCCCTTTTCAAAAGTGGGTGCTTCCAACTTCCCTCTGCCCCAGCCTGCCCTCCTTTCCATAATCCCCCCTCTCATTCCATGCCCCCCTACTCTTATGTTGGGTGAGATTCCCTATTTAGTGTGTATGCCATTCCTTCCCTAACCAAATTCAATGAGAATAAGGTTAACCAATTCCCTTTTGCCTTCCTATTCTTCCTCTCCATTGTAACCATTTTCCCTTCCCTCTTCTATATGAGACAGTTTACCCCATTCTGTCTCTCTCCATCTCCTCACATTATATTCCTCTCCTACCTCTTAATTTCACCTTTTAGGTATCATCCCTTCCTATTAAATTGGTACTGTGCCCTCTGTCTATGTATACTTATACACAAATATACACACATTCACATATGTATTCATAAGCCTATATACCCTCCTATATAGAAATATAAATGAAGGTGTGTATGTGTATGTATATATATATATATACACATACATATATATATATATATATACATATATATATATATATATATATATATTCCCTTCAAGTATTCTCATACTAAGAAAAGTTTCATTCAGTTACAATTATCATTTTTCCATGCAGGGGTATAAATAGTTCCACTTTGGTAAGTTCCTTATGATTTCTTTTCCTTGTTTACTTTCTCATGCTTCTCTTGCTTCTTGTATCTGAATGTCAATTTTTCTATTCAACTTTGTTTTTTTCATCAAGAATACTTGAAAGTTATCTATTTCACTGAATGACCATATTTTCCCCTGAAACATGATACTCAGTTTTGCTGGGTAGGTGATTCTTGGTTTTAATCCCAGCTCTTTGACCTCTAGAATATCATATTCCAAGACATTCAATCCCTCATTGTAGAAGCTGCTGGATCCTGTGTTATCCTGATTATCTTTCCACAATATTCAAAGTGATTCTTCCTGGCTGCTTGTAATATTTTTTCCCTGATCTGGTAATTCTGGAACCTGGATATAATATAACTAGGAGTTTTATTTTTGGTATATTTTTCAGGAGGTGATTGGTGGATTCTTTCAACCTCTCCTTTGCCCTCTGGTTCTAAAACATTAGGACAATTTTCCTTGAGAATTTCTTGAAGGATGATTTCTAGGTTTGGGTTTTTTTTTTTTTGGATCATGGCTTTCAGGTAGTACAATAATTTTTAAATTATCTCTCCTAACTATTTTCCAGATCAGTGTTTTTTCCAAAGAGATATTTCACATTGCCTTCTATTTTTTCATTTGTTTGGATCTGTTTAATAGTATCTTGAATTCTCATAAAGTCGCTAGCTTCCATTTGCTCCAATGTAATTCTGAAGGAATGATTCTCCTTAGCGAGCTTTTGAGATTCTTTTTCCATCTAGCATATTTGACTTTTTAATGCATTCTTCTCCTCATTGACTTTTTGAGCCTCTTTTGCCACTTGAGTTAGTCTACTTTGTAAGGTGTTATTTTCTTCAGTCAGGTTGTTGACTCTCATTTCATAATTTTCTTGCATTGTTCTCATTTCTCTTCCCATTTTTTCCTCCACTTTTCTTATTTGATTTTCAAGATCCTTTTTAAGGTCCTCTATGTCTTGTAAGCAGCTAGTATTTTTCTTCGAAGCTTTTGGTGCAGGAGTTCTGACTTAGCTGTCTTCTTCCTCTTCCATGCTATGATCCATTTTGTCCCCAAAAAGGAGTGTAAAGTTCAGTTGCTCTGTTGGCTTTGCTTCCTTTGCCTGCTCATGTTCCCACTAAATTACTTGACTTTTGGGCTTTTTGCCAAAGTAGGACTCTGCTACCAGATAAGGGAGTTTTGTCACAATCACTGGGGTTTTCTCAGTTGCCAAAGGTGCCCCCTCTGAAGCCTCCACATAGTCTGGTGAGCTGGTCACACACCCCAGGTCCTCCTCCCTAGACCTCAATCGAGATCCAAGCAGGTTAAGGCAAGAGTGATTACTCCGCAGACTGATTGCTTGGTCCCCCTACAATCTGTAGGCTAGATTCTGAAGCTGTCACGTGGTGTTGGCTCCACAGCCGCTGGGCTTCAGTGGATTCTCTGTCCAGGGTATAAAGGCTGACCACACTCCCAAACTACCAGATCCAAAAGTCCACACTGCACTTACCTCTTATTTTGTCCTTAGCATCTATGTGTTGATAATTCTAGAAACTTCCAGAGCTGCTCATGATCTGAAGTCCCTCCAGCTGGAGGCTGGTCAGGCCACCCTGGGGCTCAGACCTCTGGCTCTTGTGGAGCTTGGCTTTGTTCCCAGAGAACTGTGCTGGCCATTTCCTGCTGCCCTGCTGGCAGGAAGGTAAGCTTCTCTGTGTCATTTTGTGTGCTCTGTAGGTCCAAAGTTTCTTCAGTCACCTTTTACATGAATCGGAGGGGGTGGGAGCCAGAGCCCTGCAGAAGTCCTGTTTCTACTCTGCCATCTTGACTCCACCCTATTGCCCCAGATTCTTAAAGGAAAAGTTAAATGAATTAAAGATGGTAATAGACAGTAAAATTATACAAGTAGAGAGAAATAAAATTTATCCTCTTAGACCTAGATATATCTAAGCAAAAAAAATAAAATAAAAAAGACAGAAATCAAGTAAGTGAACATGATTTTAGAAAAGTTAGATAAGTTATCCTTGTATAGAAAGTTGAATGAGAGGAGAAAGGAAAATAACTGTTTTCTCAACACTGCAAGATAACTTAAAAAAAAGCTGACGCAGAATTAGGATATAAAAATCTCACAATTAAATGCAAATATAATAATTAAATGCAGAAATGTAGAATTATAAAATGCATCCTTTTCATATTATAACAAAATAATATTATATTTAATAAAGGAGTATGGAAAATAGACTAATATTAATTACAAACTTAATAATATAATCCTAAAGAATGAGTAGGTCAATGAAAAAATCAAAGAAATGAATAATAAATACATTAAAGGGAATGAAAACAATGTGATAACATGCCAAAATTTATGGGATGCATCCAAAGTAGTACTTAGGGGAAAATGTATATTTCTAAATGCTTACTTCAATGATATAGATAAAGGTGAGATCCATTATAGTCATTCAACCATATAACTAGAAAATACCAAATTAAAACTTCCCAATTAGACACCAAATTGGAAATCTTAAAAAACAAAGGAGAGATTAATAAAGTTGCAAGTTAGAAAACTGTTGAACCAATAAATAAATCTAGGAGTTTGTTTTACAGAAAATGACAACAAAACAAATAATCCATTGGCTAATTTGATTAAAAAAAAAAAAAGAAAACCAATTACCAGAATAAAAAATGAAATGTTGAATTCATCACCAGGAAATATGAAATTAAAGCAATAATTAGGAAATAGTTCACCCAATTGTATGCCAATAAATCTAAGAGTGTAAGAGAAATGTACAATATTTTTTTTAAAAATATATATAAATTGCTCAGAATATAGAAGAAGAAATAGCATTTTTTAAAACCCCATCTTAGAAAAAGAAATTGAACATGCCATCAATGCAATCCCCCACCCAAAAAAGTCACCAGAAACAGATGGATTCATAAGTGAATTATACCAAATTTTTAAACAACAAATAATCCCAATTCTATATAAACTATCTGGAAAAATAGTCAAATTCCATTTTTGACACAAATATGATACTGATATCTAAACCAGAAAGAGGAAGAACAGAAAGAAAACTTCAATTTCCCTAATGTATATTGATTCACAGATTTTCGATAAAACACCAGCAAGGAGATTATAGCAATATATCATATTACCGTAACTATGATCATGCAAAATTGCAGGTTTGTTCAATCAGCTTAATAGACCAAATCAATAACATAACCAATAAAATCAATGATTATCCCAGTAAATGTGGAAAAAATCATTTGATCAAATACAACATTCATCCCTATTTAAAACCTTAGAGAAGATAGGAATAAATGGGTTTTCCTTAAAACAATAAGTAGTATTTTTCTAAAACCATCAACAAGCATTATCTGTAATAGAGATAAGCTAGAAGCCTACTAAATAAGAGCATGAGGAAAGCAAGGATGCCCATTATTATTATTATTATTCAATATTGTCCTATATGTGTTAGCTGTAACAATAAGAGAATTAAAATAAATTTAAGTAATTAGAACAGACAATGAGGAAACAAAACCAGCACTCTTTGTAGATGATATGAAGTTATACTTGGAGAATCCTACACAATCAACTAAAAATCTTCTTGAAATAATTAACAACTTTAGCAATGTTATAGAATATAAAGTAAACCCATATAAATCATTAGCACTAGCAGTTGGGAGACCAGGGAAAAACCTCTTGCAAGAAGGAAAAAAATGAGCCACTTAAGCTGAGTCTTACAGGAAGGGATTGTAAAGGATCAATGGAGGTGAGGAGGTTGAGAATTCATGTGTATTACAATGAAGGCCCAAAGTCTTTGATGGACATTTGTGCTTTATTTTTTAAGTCTAACTTTATCTCAGGCACCCAAATCTGTATGTATATGCTCTTCTTCATCAGCTTATCTCTGCACTTAGTAGCTACACAATAAAGGTTTACTGAATAAATAGCAATTATTTTATTATCATTAGTGAATGTGTCTCATCTATCTTCCTCAACTGCCCCCACCAACCCTCACTTACAGAAAGAGACCATTTGACTTGCAAAGGCATCTTGTCATGTCAGAGTCAATCCCTGTCATTTGGCATCCCACTCAGTAGAAAGCTCCTTGTCTTTTCTCCTCTTATCGTAGAGAAAGTGTTCTTTCCTCAATAGCATTCTCAGTGAGATTCCAAAATGACTTTCACATCATTTTGTGAGGTCTGTTAAATGGCAGTTGGTGATTTGCCACAGGAAAAAAAATCTAGTTTAATCTCATAATCTTATTCTTCCTGAATATAGTCACAGACTCCTGGCACTGTTGGATTTACTAATTTTGATAAGCAATTTCAGTGATACATCTATAATTATAGTCTCCTTAAGGTACTTAGTGGAGGGAAAGAGAGGGATTTTTGTCTATTTCTTTTCCCCCTCATTCATACTATGGATCTAAAATTGTATTGTTAGAGAACATTTAACACAAAGACAACATTTGAAGCAAGAATTTCTCTGTCTTTCTCCTTTTTTTCACATCTCCCTGTCTCTTCATTCCTCCTTTTCTGTCTGACTTTATTGCTTGTTTCATTTCAAGGTTAAGGAATTTGAAACATATATTTCTCAATTCCTCATCTTTATCTTTAGACATGTGAAAGAACATACAAATACATGCACAAAAATGCATAGCTAACTAGTAAAAGAATCAGTTTTGAGAAACAATTTCACTTCAGTATAGGGGGAAAGCACTGATTATAGAGTTGGAATAACTGAGTTCAAATCCCAGCTTTGATATTTATTAATCATGTGACCTTGTGTAAAATATTCTTTTCCTCAATCTTTCTTAGTTTTCTTCTCTGTTAATAGGGGCAATTATAACGTGTTGAAAATCTCCCTACCAACATTGTTGTGAAAATGTAGTTTGTTAATCTTAAATGATTGATGGAGCTACTAAATATTAAATATTGATTATTGAATACAAACCAATGTGCACAATGAATGATAAGTTATAATCATAGGTATCAGTAATATAGAGAACAGTCTCATATGAAGTGATGGAATGGTAGTATTATATATGGAAAGAGGATAGGATTTAGAGCCCAAGAACATGCATTTGAGTCTCAGGTCTGCTATGTACTTGCATAACTTTGAGCCACTTCAACTTTCCATTCTCCAGATTCCTCATCTGTAAAATGAGAAGGTTAAATGAGATGAACCCTAATATCTCTTCCAACTCTAAATTTTATAATGTAAAGAAAACCTTTGGAGATATTATCTGTGATAGCAAATCAGAGTTATAGGGCTTTCCAATCCTGAAGAGGATTTTGAGATGATCCAGTGAGCACCCTATCAACTTCTAGTTCTTTCGCTTTGATCATTTGTAAGCTATAGACATATTTAAGTCACTATTTTATGTTAGTCACTAGCAAAAAACATACCAATTTATTCTAATGGGGGATTTCCAAATGTGTTTCTTTCTAAAGGAAGCTTAGACAAGTAAATCAATTGGAATTTGTTCCCTTAACAATACTATAGTGAATGTGATTGGACTGGACCTCTCCTTAAGATGTCTTTATCTAATTATGCAGGGAACAAGAAGAAATGTTTATTATGAACATGTCATGGGAATTATAAATTGTCAGTATGTACTGAGCCAATGCAAATTTTCCAAGATGTAGAAATTTTAATGGATTTAAGATTCATTTTTCAGTTTATATGCATTAATGCCATATTTATACATTGTTTCCTATACTTTCTCTCTACACTTTTCTTGAAAACACTTTCTAAAAAAACTAAAGATACTATTTTCTGACTCATCTATACCTGCTTTTCTAATATATACATCCTTGATACCATTATTTAGGATGACCGTGAATGTACCCCTCTGTAGGTACTATAAACTCTAAATGTTTGACATGAACAGTATCTACAAAAACCAATACGAACATAAGGTTTTAACAGCCAGAATGGCAGATTCCTGTTATACTGTCACCTGCATAATGGATAAATCTGAGGTCCGATTTGAACACAGATCTTTCTGACTCTGAAGGTTCATATGTGGTGCAATGGATAGAATGCTGGACCTGGGGTAAAGAACACTAATCTTGGTAACTTAAAATCTGGCCTGGTATACTTACTAGCTGTGTAAACCTGGCTGAGTCACTTAACCCTGTTTGTCTTAGTTTTCTCTTGTATAAAATGAACTGAAGAAGAAAGTGGCAAAACACTCCAGTATCTTTGTCTGGCACTCTATCCACTAGTGCCAAAATAGGAAAGTACTCACTCTATGAATCCAGATCAGAAAGTTTCACAGACACGTAGAGCTCTTAAAGAACTACCTGAATTCCTGAGGATCTTACAAAAAGTATGTTTCAGAGGCAAGACTTGAATCCTTTGTCCAACTTTGAAGCAAGTTTTCTATGCACTAGGACAGCTGGTTTCACTATTGTCCATGCACACCCACAATAATTCACTTGTGTACCTTCCTTCCTTGATATGTATATATGTAATTCTCTCTCTCTCTCTCT
>NW_027186106.1:0-14057 GCF_028583685.1 Petaurus breviceps papuanus | reverse complement strand
CCATTGATCCTCACCAGTAATGTGTTGACTACCAGATGGATGAGCAAATGAAATCTTTTGGTTCAGTGGAGGAGAGATCAATGGAGAGGGAGAGAGAGATATTGACATTAATTTTAATGATTAATCTAAGAAAGTCAGTCATGTAAGTGACGAACCAACCAAAAGTTCAATCTCTCTTCAACGTACCCTTTGCCTCATAAAATTTACTGCTTCCCTGACCAAACAAAGAGAAGGCACACAACTGTCAAGACTGGAAACAGAGCAGAGTTTACAGACCCTGCTGTATTCTCAGGTATCCTGGGCTTTGCAGTGATGGCCACAGGGCTCCGACCTTGGCCCTGGGCTCTGGTGGGGCTGGCTCTCTGTGCTGCCTGCCTGGGCTTTGTCAAAGGGGGGAAGCTGCTGGTGATCCCCATGGACGGCAGCCACTGGCTCAGCATGAGGGAAGTGGTCCAGGAGCTCAGCCTGAGAGGCCATGAAAGTGTTGTCCTGGCACCAGAGCTGTCCTTGCACATCAGGGAAGGACAGCACTACACTCTCAGGACCTTTCCAATCACTTTCAGCAGGGACCGTTTTAATGAATTAACTGGATCTCATTTCCAATGGTCGTTTCACCCAAAACCTTTTCTGAAGAGATTTTTTGACATTGTTGTACTTTTTAAGGAGATAAATGACATGTATTTAAGCTTTTGTACAGACTTGTTCTCTAACAAGGACCTGATGAAGACCCTGGAAGATGCCCACTATGATGCTGTTCTAACAGATTCTGTAGTGCCCTGTGGAGCCCTCGTGGCACAGTATCTGTCCATTCCAGCCGTTTATTTCTTGCGAGGTGTCCCCTGTGGTTTAGATGCTGAGAGCACTCAGTGCCCCAACCCACCTTCCTATATTCCCAGATTGTTTACAGAAAACACAGATCGGATGACATTCCTACAGCGCATAAAGAACATTCTGTACCCTTTGCCCCAGAACATGGTGTGTCGTGTGTACATAAAACCCTATGAAATCCTGGCTTCAGAACTCCTTCAGAGAGACATGAGTATAGTGGATGTTCTGAGCCATGGGTCTGTGTGGCTTGTGAGGTCGGACTTTGTGATGGATTACCCTAAACCCATCATGCCAAACATGGTCTTCATCGGGGGCATCAACTGTGCCAATGCCAAACAGCTCTCTCAGGTAGGTATGTGATGCCTTAGCCAACATTGCAGGTGCCTCCCAGTGGGTTAATTACAGCATCTTGTGTCTAAGAGAAAATCAGTCTACATTTTTAATTAGTCCCCAGACTTTTGATGACCCAGGGTGTGCCAAGATGAAGATTGCCTTATGAGGTTTGTGACATTTCCTGAATTAGGCAGAACTGGGGAGTTGGCTTGAGGCAGAGGGATATGTCTGAGTGCTTTGGTTGGAAAACGCTTTTTGCCTTGGTTTCTTTGTGTTCTCACTGTCTCTAGATCTCCAGTCTTTCAGGTCCTTAGGAAGCAGGAGCCCTGATTCTGCCACTGACCAGCTGTGTGGCCGTGGAGAAGGGCTGTGTGCCTTTATATTTTATTTTATGTGTGCAGTTTATTTTCCTCTTTAGTCATTGAAAGGAGAGGTAGCACACAGACTTGGGTTTCTTCAGTGAGCCTTTGGGTCCTTGGTCACAGGCTCATGGGCTCATAGGTTGGAGAGACCTCAGACACCTTCTCATCCCTCTTTTTCCATCTGGCGAGGGGCAGCCTGGCTGGGGACAGGACACAGGACTTCAAGTCCTGGAAATTTGGGTTCAAATATGGCCTCCCTCTGTGATGCTGGGATCTGCTCTCTGGGCTTCAGGCTTAGCATCAATAAAATGAGCCTGGTCTCAGTGACTTCCAAGGTCTCTTCAATTTCCCAATCTATGGCCTAGAGAACTGAGGGCATCCAGATAGCCAAGGGGATGGAGTGCCACACCTACCTGGATTCAGGAAGACTCATCTTGCTAGCTGTGTGAACCCGGGCAAGTCACTGCACCCTGTCTGCCTCAGTTTCCTTCTCTGTAAAATGAGCTCAAGAAGGAAATGGCAACACTTCAGTATCTTTACCAAGAAAACCCCCAATGTGGTCACAGAGAATTGGACATGACTAAAAATGACTGAACAACTACAACAAAATGCAATTCATTTTCAGGGAATTTAAGTGACTTGCCACAGGTCATGGGAATAGGAAGACTTTAGAGGCATGTGCTGCATGAGGAACACATATTTTCTTTAATAAGTAATATGGTTTTTTCCTCCAATTATATGTTAAAACAATTTTAACATTTCTTATTTTTATATTGAATTCCAAATTCTACCCCTCCTTCTGTCCCTGTCTCCCTGTCTCCCTCCCCAAAACAGTAAGTAATCTGCCATAGGTCATACATGTACAGTCATGTAAGCCATTTCCCTATTAGCTATTTTGTACAAGAAGCTTTCTGCCACCTCTCCCTCATTCCAAAGGTTGTACTTCTGGTCACCACCTCCCCCATCTGCCCTCCCTCTTCTATTATTCCCTCCCTTTTTACTTCCTTATAAGGTAAAGCAGATTTCTGTATGCAATTGAGTCTGTATTTTATTCCCTCTTTGAGCCAATTCTGATGAGAGTAAAGTTTTCCACCACCCCTCCCCATCTTCTCCTCCATTACAGCAGCTCTTTCCTGCCTCTTTTATGTGACATAATTTAGCTCATTCTATCTCTCCCCCCCCTTCTTCCTGTGCAGTCTTCTTCCTCCCTCCTTAGTTTTGTTGTGGGCGAATCATCCCATCAAAGTCACCTTGTGTCCACATGCTCTGTCTCTCTATAGTCCCTTCTAATTGGCCTTTTGGTAATAAAGTTCTTCAAGGTTACAAATATTCTCTTGCCATAGGGAAATATAAACTATTGATTCTTTTTTTCTCCTTCTTGTTTCCTTTATATCCTTTTGTGTTTCCCTTGAGTCTTGTATTTGGAGATCAATTTTTAAAATTCAGTTCTGGTCTTTTAATTAGCAGTGTTTTAAAGTCCTCTATTTTGTTAAATATCCATTTTCTTCCCCAAAGCATTAGATTCCATTTCAGGAGCAAGACCCTCAACATATATTTTCTATGTGAAAATGTCAGCATTCCTGATATTTCCTCCTGATATTCCAAATATGAACTTTTTAAAGTCTGCATATAACAGTGACCACTTTGGCCCCACCACCTGAAGGCTAGCTGCTGACCCCTGGTCTGGGGGTGATTAGGGAGATCTAGGCTCTCAGCAAATGACTCCAGCTCCCATCAGTGATGCTCCTTCCATTGAAGTCACTAATAGTCACATTAACATTTACAAACCAAAGCAGAAGCACGAATATACACACTTACTTCCCCTACTCATGGGAGTGAATCCTTGCCCACACCATACCACCTCAGTCTCTGGGAAGGGAAGGGAAGGGAGATTAGGTTCCCAGCTTAGTTCAATTCTTATGGAACCTAGTCCCAAGTTCAAGTCCAAGCCCTGACCTTTGGCTCTTCTTGACCTTGGGCACCCCAACTTCTTTGACCTTCCCTGACAGTCTGATGAGCTGCAACATCTGGCTTGAAATCCTGCCTACCAGACTCCTAGGATTCAAACTCCTAGGTCTCATGGGCAGTACTTCCAGCACCTGAAAGTGAGAAGGACAAAGAGACCAGAGACCACAGTTCCCTTTCTCAGGGCTACAAGAGAAAGGAAAAGGGGGAGGAGCTGTGGGGGGAGAAGTATCCCCCTCCCCTAATGGGTCAGTTCATGGAACCTTCTCTGGGAGTGAACTGGAATCTTCACCGTTTAGATGCAAGAGGAGAGAGAAACTGTCCAATTCTGGCAGTTTTGAAATACACGATATGAACCTAGACATAGAGCCAATTAAAAGCAGCTCCTCTATCCCACACAGAAGAAGACACAGGATGCGTCTACGCTAGGCTATCTGGGCATGTTCCAAATACCCCATTGCAAACAGAGAGACAGTAAGACAGACAGACAGAGACAGAGACACAGGAGACAGAGAGAGACAGAGACAGAGAGAGAGACAGAGACAGAGATAATGAGGCAGAGACAGACAGAGATAAAGAAAGACAGAGACACAGGAGACAGAGACAGAGATAGTGAGGCAAAGAGAGACAGGGAGAGAATTGTGCAGCTCTTGGGGGATGGAAATAGACAATTCTCTCTATTTTCTTTCAGATTTCTTCAGTGTCTCTTTGGTCAATTCATTTTTAAGGTTTTATTGATGTTTTGTGTTCACATTACATTTATTGGTTACTCCTACTTTATGAGAGGTCTCTTGTAACAGTGAAAGGGTGAAGTAGGGCTAAGATTACAGTCATTCCCTCTGAAGATGCATACATTTCACATCTTTAGGAACCACCTCACTTCCCTATTTCTAAAAAGTCAACAGAAGTTTTATTTTCTTTCTCCCACACTACATTCCATTAGAAAAAAGAAAAGAAGATAAAATTTCTTGAAACAAATAAATACAGGCAAGTAAAACCAATTCCTTTGAAAGCTGGGTATGAGAATAGCTATGTCTCCCTCTGCTCTCCAAGCCCAGCCCTTTGCCATGATGGAGAGCATGTCTCAGCAGCAGTCCCTTAATGGGAAAGCAGTGGGTAAGATGCACATCAAGAAGTCTTCATTGTTATAATTTTCAGCAAACACGCAGTAGAACAGATGGTTGCTCTCACTGGGGGCCATCCCAAGTCGGGGGTGCTTCTCTGCAGAAACCTTCTAAGAGTTGGAGTCTCAGTAGCAGAAGGTACACGGCAGGACAGCGGAGGCTGTGCCGCAGGCAGGAAGCTGGCTTTCCTGGAGGTGCTCCTTCATCCCATCTAGCACCAATTCCATGGCACAAAGCTTTGCCCAGAGAATCTAGCAGCAAATGTACTTGGGGGGAAAAAACAAATGAGGTCAAGATATAATTTACCATGAACATAAACAGAAGCTATAATTGATGGGACCTATCTAAATCGACACTATTGTAAACAAGGAAATGAAAAAAAGAAATCAACCCTTTTCCAAACCAACATTTTTTTTGGGGGGGGAGGGGTAAAAAATTTGTTTCTGAAAGGAATTAGCCCATACTTTTCATTAACAGATTTTATGGCAAGGTAAGACATATAGTCTCTTATTAACTCAGTCTAAGTTGAGTTTCCTGAGTTGGATTGTGTGTGGCATTTAATTTCATTTTAAGTTACTTCCAAAATTAGTGCACAATAGTACAATTAAAGACTTCAAGTCACCTTTCTCTCTCTCAAAACAAAAACAAAACACTTTTTCTTAAGTATATCAAGCTCATTTGACTTGGCATAAGTAGAAGTTTTCTTTTTCTA
This sequence comes from Petaurus breviceps papuanus, assembly GCF_028583685.1. Lineage (NCBI taxonomy): Eukaryota > Metazoa > Chordata > Mammalia > Diprotodontia > Petauridae > Petaurus > Petaurus breviceps. Next base: position 8,733 of record NW_027186106.1, on the reverse strand, counting down.
AATCATCAAAATACATATACATGATAATACATTAGATAGCAATCTTACATGTCTATCACAATGGTATTTAATATTCCATCCTGCCCAACCCTCTTTCCCCAACCACCCAGAACAAATGTCATTTTATGATGCATTGTGCACCTCTGAGGTTGCCTTTTCCATTTTAGGACCGTGTAAGCAAAATCTGGCTGGTGCCTCAGAGATGACCTGGCACCAGTTTTTCATTCTGTATATTTAGAGTGAAGTCACACACACAGAGACAACAACAACAAACTTCATAAAGTCATCTTTGATCATTCAAAACAAAACAGAAGGCTATGGAGGGCATGGTGGGGAGTAAGGTGGCAAGGAGGACACGAAGCCCAGTTGTGAAGGGTTTTAAATGCTTAAAAAAAGGAGTTTCCATTGGCTCCTAGAGGCCAGAGGAACAGCAGGAGGTATTCTAATTACCTAGGGCTTTAAGGGGACAGGGTGGGTGGAGTGGGAAGTGAGGAGGTCTAGTCATTCCAGATCTCAGACTTTATTACAAAGTTATAATCATCAAGATGATTTGGTACTCAGATCTTAAACTGTATCATAAAGCAATAATTATCAAAACAATCTGATTCTGGCTAAGGAATAAAGTGGTGAATCGGTGGAATAGATTAGGTGCAAATTATGTTAAAGTAAATGACCATAGTAATCTCATCTGTGATAAACACAAAGATCCATGCTTTTGGAACAAAAATTTATTATTTGACAAAAAGTTCTGGGAAAACTGGAAAACAGTATGGTAGAAACTAGGGACAGACCAACATCTCGTACCATGTATCAAGATAAAGTTAAAATGGGTACATAAATAGGAACATGGAATATTTTATTTGTCAGATAGATAAGGGAAGAATTTAGTCCCAAAGACAATATAGAGAGCATTACAAAATGTAAAATAGATTATTTTTATTCTATAAAATTAAAAAAGGTTTTGCATAAACAAAACAAATGCAACCAAAATTAAAAACAAAGCAGACAACTGGAAAAGAAATTTTTCAATCAGTATCTGATAAAGTCCTCATTTCTCAAATATATAGAGAACTGAGTCAAATTTATTAAAATACGAGTGATGCCCCAATTGATAAATGATCAAAGTATATGAACAGGTAGTTTTCAGAAAAAAGAAATCAAAGCTATCTATAGTCATACAAAAACTAATTGGAAATTAAACAATTTAATACTGAAGAATGAGTGAGTCAAACAAGAAATTATAGGAACAATCAGTAATTTCATTCAAGAGAATGATAATAATGAGACAACATACCAAAATTTGTGGGATGCATTAAAGGCAGTTCTTAGGGGAAGTTTTATATCCCTCAGTGCATACATGATTAAATTAGAGAAAAGGGAGGCCAGTGAATTGGGCATGCAATTGAAAAACCTAGAAAAAGAACAAATTGAAATTCCCCAATTAAATACTAAATTAGAAACATTGAAAACCAAAGGAGAGATTAATAAAATTGAAATCAAGAAAACTATTGAATTAATAAATAAAACTAAGAGCTGGTTTTATGAAAAAAAGCAATAAAATTGATAGACCCCTAGTCAATATGAGAAAAAAAGAAGAAAACCAAATTATGAGTATCAAAAATGAAAGCGGTGAATCTGCCTCCAATGAAGAGGAAATCAAAACAATAATTAGGAATTATTTTTCCCAATTGTATGCACATAAATTTAACAATCTTAGTGAAATGGATGAATAGTTACAAAAATATAAGTTGCCCAGATTAACTGAAGAGGAATACTTAAATAACCCCATCTCAGAAAAAGAAATCAAACAAGTCATCAGTGAACTCCTAGGAAAGACTCTCCAGGGCCAGATGGATTTACTAGTGAATTCTATCATACATTTAAAGAACAATTGATTCCAATACTCTACCAACTATTTGGGAAAATTAGTGAAGAAGAAGTCCTACCAAATTCTTTTTATGACACAAATATGGTACTGATACCTAAATCAGGAAGAGATAAAACAGAGAAAGAAAATTATAGACCAATTTCCCTCATGAATATAGAGGCAAAAATTTTAAATAAAATATTAGCTGAAAGAATCTCAAGAATAATACACTTTCATCAGGTAGGATTTATTCCGGGTGTGCAAGGATGGTTTACTATTAGGAAAACCATCAGTATAATTGATCATATCAACAATAAAACTAGCAGAAACCACATGATTATCTCATTAGATGCAGAAAAGGCTTTTGACAAAAAACAACATCCATTCCTATTAAAAACACTAGAATGTATAGGAATAAATGAAGCCTTCCCTAAAATAATAGGTAGTATCTATTTAAAACCATCAGCAAGTATTATATGTAATGGGGTTAAGCTAGAAGCATTTCCAATAAGATCAGGGGTGAAACAAGGGTGTCCACCATCTCTTATTCAATCTGGTACTAGAAATGTTAGCAGTAGCCATTAGAGAAGAGAAAGAAATCAAAGGAATCAAATTAGGCAAAGAAGAACCCAAGCTATCACTCTTTGCAGATGATATGATGATATACTTAGAGAATCCTAGAGAATCAAGAAAAAAACTACTTGAGATAATAAATAAATTTGGCAAAGTTGCAGGATATAAAATAAACCCACATAAATCCTCAGAATTCCTGTATATTTCCAATGAAATTCAAAAGCAGGAGATAGAAAGAGAAATCCCATTTAAAGTTACTGTAGACATTATAAAATATTTGGGAATCTACCTGCCAAAACAAACCCAGGACCTATATGATCACAACTACAAAACACTTTTCACACAAATAAAGTCTGATCTAACTAATTGGAAAAATATCAACTGCTCATGGCTGGGTCGAGCTAATATAATAAAAATGACAATTTTACCTAAATTAAATTATATATTTAGTGCCGTACCAATCAATTTACCAAAAAGCTACTTTATAGAGCTAGAAAAAATAGGAACAAAATTCATTCGGAAGAACAAACGGTCCAGAATATCAAGGGAATTAATGAAAAGAAATGCTAGGGAAGGTGAACTAGCTATACCAGATTTTAATCTGTATTATAAAGCAACAGTCATCAAAACTACTTGGTACTGGCTGAGGAATAGAGTAGTGGATTGATGGAATAGATTAGGCACACGAGATTCAGCAGTCAATGACTATAGTAATCTATTGTTTGATAAACCCAAAGACCCCAGTTTTGGAGATAAGAACTCACTATTTGACAAAAATTGCTGGGAAAACTGGAATATAGTATGGCAGAACTTGGGCATAGACCATTATCTAATATCATATACCAAAATCAAGTCTAAATGGGTGCATGATCTAGGTATAAAGGTTGATACTGTAAGCAATCTTGGAAAGCAAGGAATAGTTTACCTGTCAGATTTGTGGAGAGGGAAAGACTTTATGACCAAACAAGAATTAGAGAGCATTATAAAATGCAAAATGGACAATTTTGATTACATTAAATTGAAAAGCTTCTGTACAAACAAAGCCAATGTAACCAATATTAAGAGGGAGATGGGAAATTGGGAAAGAATTTTTACAACCTATGTCTCTGATAAAGGATTCATTTCTAAAATATACAGAGAATTAAGTCAATCTATAAGAATACAAGTCATTCCCGAATTGATAAATGGTCAAAGGATATGAACATGCTGTTTTCAGAGAAAGAAATTAAAGATATCTAAAAGCATATGAAGAAATGCTCTAAATCACTATTGATTAGAGAAATGAAAATCAAAACAACTCTGAGGTACCACATCTCACCGGTCAGATTGGCTAAGATGACAAAACAAGAAAATGACAAATGCTGGAGAGGATGTGGGCAAATTGGAACACTAATGCATTGCTGGTGGGTTTGTGAACTATTCCAATCTTTCTGGAGAGCAATCTGGAATTGTGCCTAAAAGGCTATAAATAACTTCATACCCTTTAACCCAGCTTTTCCACTTCTAGGGTTATACCCCAGAGAGATCATAGAAGTGGGAGGAAGACCCATATGTACAAAAATATTTATAGCAGCTCTTTTTGTGGTGGCAAATAATTGGAAATTAAGGGGGTGCCCATCAATTGGGGAATGACTGAACAAGTTGTGGTATATGCATGTAATGGAATGCTATCGTGCTATAAGAAATGAGGAGCAGATGGACTTCATATTTACCTGGAGAGGCTTATATGAACTGATGCTGAGTGAGTAGAGTAGAACCAAGAGAAACTCATACACAATTACAGACACAATGTATGTGTGATGACCAACTTTGATAAACTGGACTCTTCTCAGCAATGCAGTGATATAAGTCAATCCCAAAAGACTCATGATGGAGAGAGGTCTACATCCAGAGAAAGAACTAGAAAGAATTGAGTTTGAATCCAAATTGAAGCAAACTACCTGATCTTTTTCTTGTTTGGTTTTATTTCTTCTTTAATATTTTTCCTTCCATCTGATACAATCCGTCTATATAACTTGACTAACGTCTAATGTGAAAGTATTTGCAGATCCTATACTTGACTGTATGCCTCCATGGGGAGGGAGGGGAGGGAGGGAGACAAAATTTGAAACTCAAGGAATTGTGGAATTGAATCTTGTAAACTAAAAGTAAACAAACAAATTAATAAAAAAAACAAAATTAAAAAGAAAGCAGACAATTGGAAAAGAAAAATTTCACTCAGTATCTCTGATAAAGGCCTCATTTCTCAAATATATAAAGAACTGGGTCTAATTTATAAAAATACAAGTCATGCCCCAATTGATAAATGATCAAAGTATATGAACAGGTAGTTTTCAAAAAAAGAAATCAAAGCTATCTATAGTCATATAAAAATGCTCTAAATCACTATTTATTAGAGGAATGCAAATTAAAACAGCTCTGAGGCACCATCTCACACTATCAGATTGCCTAATATGACAGAAAAAAAGGAGAATGATGAATGTTGGTGGGGATGCAGGAAAACTGGGATACTAATGCATTGTTGTGGAGCTGTGAACTGATCCTGTCATCCTGGAAAGCAATTTGGAACTATGTCCAAAAGGCTATAAAACTGCATACCCTTTGATACAGCAATACCACTGCCAGGTCTATATCCCAAAAATATCCAAAAGAGGCATGGGAGGGAGGGAAAGACCTATTTGTACAAAAATATTTATAGCAGCTCTTTTTGTAATGGCTAAGAATTGAAAACTGAGTAGATATCCATCAATTGGGAAACGGTTAAACAAGCTGTGGTATCAGATTGTGATGAAATATTATTGTGCTATAAGAAATGACAAACAGGATGATTTCAGAAAAACCTGGAAAGACTTAGATGAACTGATGCAAGGTGAAGTAAGCAAACCAGGAGAGCATTGCACACTGTAATAACAATATTGTACAATGAAGAACTGTGAATATCTTAGGTATTTTCAGCAATACAATGATCCAAGACAATCCCAAAGGACAGATGATGACACATATAATCCACCTCTAGAGAAAAAAAAACTGATATTATTTGAATACAAACTGAAGTATACTGTTTCTACTTTCTTTTCATTCTTTTTCTTTTTTTTTTGTTCTTCTTGAACAAAATGACTAATATAGAGATATTTTACATGATTACATATATGTAACCTATATTTATCTGATTGCATACTGTCTCAGGAAGAGGGGAGAAAATGGAGAGAGGGATAGAATTTAGAACTAAAAAATTTTTAAATGTTAAAAATTGTTTCAACATGTAATTGGGGGCAAATAATATATATATATATATATATATATATATATAAACAAAAAGAGAGAATAAGTCAAGGAAATCATCAATAGGAATATCACAGCTTAGAATACATCTTATTATTTATCATGTATCTTTGAGAAGACTCATTAAAGGATATCAGAAATAAATAAGGTGCCTAGGTCACCACACACACAAAAAGATGATTTGGTACTGGTTTTAAAAATTGAGAAATCCATCAATGGAAGAAATTAGTTATACGACAAATGGAAGAAAATGAAACCAGTAGCCCTATGTTTCATAAATACCAAATCCTCAACTGCTGGGGTGAGAACTCACTATTTTACAAAAACTGCTAGGAAAACTGGCAATTACTTTGGCAGAAATTAGGTGTGGACCAACACCTCACACCATATACCAAAATAAGCTCCAAATGAATACATGACAATTATAAAAGATTACACCATAAACAAATTAAAGGAATAGAGAAGAGATTGTCTGTCAGAGACATGGTTAAAGGAAGAATTCATGACCAAACAAGGGATAGAAAGGATTTTACAAGAGAAAACAGATTATTTCAATTACATAAAATTAAAAGGTTTTTACACAAACAAAACCATTGCAGCAAAAATTCAGAGGGAAACAGTTAGTTGGGAAAAAATTCACTGCAGCAAATTTCTCTGAGAAGGTGTCATTTTTAAGAGATGTGAGGAACAGAGTCAAATTTGTAAAACTAAAAGCCATTTCCCAATTGATAAATAGTTAAATGATATAAATAGCATACATTCTCATGGGGAAAACTGTGTATGTAAAGTAGTGGCATGTAGGGAAGGCTGGTATGGACAAAGATGTCGAAGAAGATGATGAATAGGGTCAAAGGGCAATTTTCTAAAATATCATTTCCAGGAATGATCCTGTTGATGTGATTATTGTTGTTAGAACACAAGCTGGACAAAAAGGAAGGGAGGAAGGAACGCTTGGCTCGGAGGCCTAGGAAGAGGCATAAGGGCTGGGGCTGATTCTGGGTCAGAGGATGTAAATCCTTACCTGTCACAGCTAGTGACAGAGGTGAGGTTATTATCTATTAGAAAACATTGTTCTCAATTTCTTTATAGATCAGCGTCATGTCTGAGAAGTTGTAGTAACAGTTTAGTCTGTGACAATGTTGTGGGAGTTGTCATGTGTATTTTGAGGTCTGGATTTGTAGAAGAGAAATTTGTTGTTTGTCAAACCATGAAAAATAGAGAGCCTCTAAGATATAATGATTAAAGTAATTAGCAGATACAATAATGATAAGTGTAAATGACTTGCCTAAAGGCAAATAAGCAGATGGTGTTAAACCAAGCATTTCAACCGAGGTCTTCTATTAGTGATGATGAGGAGGATGTTAATAGAAGCACACAATGATTACAGATTTGCAAACCACTCTATGTACCCTATGTCATTGGATTACTATAAGGTAGTAGAGGAATTATTCCATTCCTAGAAAACTAAGTATAGGAGAATATGAATGACTTTCCCAGGATCATACAGCTAGTAAATGTTGAAGGTAGCCTTTGAATCCAGGTCTTTCTAGCTACAAGTACACTCCCCTACATAAGACTCCATGCTATTAAAAGTGTGTGTGTGGGTTTAATAGTAAATCAACAATCCTGGTTAAGCATCCATTATGAACCAAGCGCCGTGTTAAGTACAAATGATACAAAGAAAGGGAAAATACGGCCCCTACCCTCCAGGACCCCACGGTTTAGTAGAGGCAGCAGGTTGCCAAGAGCCCTGTACAAACAAGCAATGCACAGAAGAAATTGGAGACGAGGGACGGAAGAACGGGCAGTGAGATTAAACAGGAGCAAGAAAAGCTTCATGCAGAAGATAAAATGTTACCTCGAACTTGAAGGAAGCCAGAGATGGAGGATAGAGAGGAGGAAGAAGAGAATCCCAAGCACAGGGTGTAATGTTAACGGGATGTGAGATCTTCCCTGCCCATCAATGGAACTCAAGTGGGACCCATTAAGGGAAGTTTGCTTAGGGGACGCTTGCTTGTAGGAAGGCTTTCACACCTTTTGCTCATTTCTAATTAGGCCCTGAGTCAGGAGGGTTTTAATGGCCTCTGCTCTGAGAAGTGTAAGTGTACTGAGCTGGTATTTTGCTTTGGGGGCTCTCTCATGAGAAGGATCTTGTGATTGCCTGGTCAAGATTCTGAGTTGCCATATGTTCAGAGCTCCTTGACTGCTTGGATGTAAAGGCTCTCTCAATCCAGTAATGTATGTCTAGTATACACTTGATTAAGGCTCTCAGAGCTCTCTGTGGTGGTTTTTATTTCCCTGTTTGTATTCTCTCTGAATTTCAGGGTGCTGACTTTTCCCCTGAACTAGTGAAAGTGATTAAAGAAGATTGTAGACCCCTTAAACAGTTTTCTTTCCTAGTAAAGTAGATCTAAGAACCTGTGCTAACAGCCATCCTGGGTATGCCAGTGTGGTGGCTACTACAGGGGGATGGCCTCTGGAAAAGCCCAGAGTCCCCAGATGGAGCAGCAAGGTCACTGTGTCATAATCATGGAGTGTGTGGAGTGGTGTCAAATGTAAGAAGACAGTACAGTTAGAAAGGGTTCAGTTTGGGAAGGGATTTTAATGCTAAACAAGGATTTTGCATTTGATCCTGGAAGTGATAGGAAGACACTGGAGCTCCTTGAGCAAGCCAGGGTGAGTGGTTAACATAGCAGACCTATGACTATAGAAGATAACTTTGTCAGCTGAATGAAGGGTGAATTGGACTGGGGAGAGACTTGAGGCAGGGAGACTAATTAATAATGATAATTATTGTAGCCAACATTTAAATAGTGCTTTAAGGATTGCAAAGAATTTTTAAAATATCTCATTTGATCCTCACAACAAAGTTTGGAGGAAAGTACAGGTGGTGAAACTAAGGCAGACAGCAGTTTAATGACTTGCTCAGGGACACATGGCTAGTAAGTGTCTGCAGCCAGATTTGAATTTGGATGTACCTGACTCCAGGTCCAGTGCACCATCCTTCATTC
>NW_027186105.1:0-14057 GCF_028583685.1 Petaurus breviceps papuanus | reverse complement strand
CCATTGATCCTCACCAGTAATGTGTTGACTACCAGATGGATGAGCAAATGAAATCTTTTGGTTCAGTGGAGGAGAGATCAATGGAGAGGGAGAGAGAGATATTGACATTAATTTTAATGATTAATCTAAGAAAGTCAGTCATGTAAGTGACGAACCAACCAAAAGTTCAATCTCTCTTCAACGTACCCTTTGCCTCATAAAATTTACTGCTTCCCTGACCAAACAAAGAGAAGGCACACAACTGTCAAGACTGGAAACAGAGCAGAGTTTACAGACCCTGCTGTATTCTCAGGTATCCTGGGCTTTGCAGTGATGGCCACAGGGCTCCGACCTTGGCCCTGGGCTCTGGTGGGGCTGGCTCTCTGTGCTGCCTGCCTGGGCTTTGTCAAAGGGGGGAAGCTGCTGGTGATCCCCATGGACGGCAGCCACTGGCTCAGCATGAGGGAAGTGGTCCAGGAGCTCAGCCTGAGAGGCCATGAAAGTGTTGTCCTGGCACCAGAGCTGTCCTTGCACATCAGGGAAGGACAGCACTACACTCTCAGGACCTTTCCAATCACTTTCAGCAGGGACCGTTTTAATGAATTAACTGGATCTCATTTCCAATGGTCGTTTCACCCAAAACCTTTTCTGAAGAGATTTTTTGACATTGTTGTACTTTTTAAGGAGATAAATGACATGTATTTAAGCTTTTGTACAGACTTGTTCTCTAACAAGGACCTGATGAAGACCCTGGAAGATGCCCACTATGATGCTGTTCTAACAGATTCTGTAGTGCCCTGTGGAGCCCTCGTGGCACAGTATCTGTCCATTCCAGCCGTTTATTTCTTGCGAGGTGTCCCCTGTGGTTTAGATGCTGAGAGCACTCAGTGCCCCAACCCACCTTCCTATATTCCCAGATTGTTTACAGAAAACACAGATCGGATGACATTCCTACAGCGCATAAAGAACATTCTGTACCCTTTGCCCCAGAACATGGTGTGTCGTGTGTACATAAAACCCTATGAAATCCTGGCTTCAGAACTCCTTCAGAGAGACATGAGTATAGTGGATGTTCTGAGCCATGGGTCTGTGTGGCTTGTGAGGTCGGACTTTGTGATGGATTACCCTAAACCCATCATGCCAAACATGGTCTTCATCGGGGGCATCAACTGTGCCAATGCCAAACAGCTCTCTCAGGTAGGTATGTGATGCCTTAGCCAACATTGCAGGTGCCTCCCAGTGGGTTAATTACAGCATCTTGTGTCTAAGAGAAAATCAGTCTACATTTTTAATTAGTCCCCAGACTTTTGATGACCCAGGGTGTGCCAAGATGAAGATTGCCTTATGAGGTTTGTGACATTTCCTGAATTAGGCAGAACTGGGGAGTTGGCTTGAGGCAGAGGGATATGTCTGAGTGCTTTGGTTGGAAAACGCTTTTTGCCTTGGTTTCTTTGTGTTCTCACTGTCTCTAGATCTCCAGTCTTTCAGGTCCTTAGGAAGCAGGAGCCCTGATTCTGCCACTGACCAGCTGTGTGGCCGTGGAGAAGGGCTGTGTGCCTTTATATTTTATTTTATGTGTGCAGTTTATTTTCCTCTTTAGTCATTGAAAGGAGAGGTAGCACACAGACTTGGGTTTCTTCAGTGAGCCTTTGGGTCCTTGGTCACAGGCTCATGGGCTCATAGGTTGGAGAGACCTCAGACACCTTCTCATCCCTCTTTTTCCATCTGGCGAGGGGCAGCCTGGCTGGGGACAGGACACAGGACTTCAAGTCCTGGAAATTTGGGTTCAAATATGGCCTCCCTCTGTGATGCTGGGATCTGCTCTCTGGGCTTCAGGCTTAGCATCAATAAAATGAGCCTGGTCTCAGTGACTTCCAAGGTCTCTTCAATTTCCCAATCTATGGCCTAGAGAACTGAGGGCATCCAGATAGCCAAGGGGATGGAGTGCCACACCTACCTGGATTCAGGAAGACTCATCTTGCTAGCTGTGTGAACCCGGGCAAGTCACTGCACCCTGTCTGCCTCAGTTTCCTTCTCTGTAAAATGAGCTCAAGAAGGAAATGGCAACACTTCAGTATCTTTACCAAGAAAACCCCCAATGTGGTCACAGAGAATTGGACATGACTAAAAATGACTGAACAACTACAACAAAATGCAATTCATTTTCAGGGAATTTAAGTGACTTGCCACAGGTCATGGGAATAGGAAGACTTTAGAGGCATGTGCTGCATGAGGAACACATATTTTCTTTAATAAGTAATATGGTTTTTTCCTCCAATTATATGTTAAAACAATTTTAACATTTCTTATTTTTATATTGAATTCCAAATTCTACCCCTCCTTCTGTCCCTGTCTCCCTGTCTCCCTCCCCAAAACAGTAAGTAATCTGCCATAGGTCATACATGTACAGTCATGTAAGCCATTTCCCTATTAGCTATTTTGTACAAGAAGCTTTCTGCCACCTCTCCCTCATTCCAAAGGTTGTACTTCTGGTCACCACCTCCCCCATCTGCCCTCCCTCTTCTATTATTCCCTCCCTTTTTACTTCCTTATAAGGTAAAGCAGATTTCTGTATGCAATTGAGTGTGTATTTTATTCCCTCTTTGAGCCAATTCTGATGAGAGTAAAGTTTTCCACCACCCCTCCCCATCTTCTCCTCCATTACAGCAGCTCTTTCCTGCCTCTTTTATGTGACATAATTTAGCTCATTCTATCTCTCCCCCCCCTTCTTCCTGTGCAGTCTTCTTCCTCCCTCCTTAGTTTTGTTGTGGGCGAATCATCCCATCAAAGTCACCTTGTGTCCACATGCTCTGTCTCTCTATAGTCCCTTCTAATTGGCCTTTTGGTAATAAAGTTCTTCAAGGTTACAAATATTCTCTTGCCATAGGGAAATATAAACTATTGATTCTTTTTTTCTCCTTCTTGTTTCCTTTATATCCTTTTGTGTTTCCCTTGAGTCTTGTATTTGGAGATCAATTTTTAAAATTCAGTTCTGGTCTTTTAATTAGCAGTGTTTTAAAGTCCTCTATTTTGTTAAATATCCATTTTCTTCCCCAAAGCATTAGATTCCATTTCAGGAGCAAGACCCTCAACATATATTTTCTATGTGAAAATGTCAGCATTCCTGATATTTCCTCCTGATATTCCAAATATGAACTTTTTAAAGTCTGCATATAACAGTGACCACTTTGGCCCCACCACCTGAAGGCTAGCTGCTGACCCCTGGTCTGGGGGTGATTAGGGAGATCTAGGCTCTCAGCAAATGACTCCAGCTCCCATCAGTGATGCTCCTTCCATTGAAGTCACTAATAGTCACATTAACATTTACAAACCAAAGCAGAAGCACGAATATACACACTTACTTCCCCTACTCATGGGAGTGAATCCTTGCCCACACCATACCACCTCAGTCTCTGGGAAGGGAAGGGAAGGGAGATTAGGTTCCCAGCTTAGTTCAATTCTTATGGAACCTAGTCCCAAGTTCAAGTCCAAGCCCTGACCTTTGGCTCTTCTTGACCTTGGGCACCCCAACTTCTTTGACCTTCCCTGACAGTCTGATGAGCTGCAACATCTGGCTTGAAATCCTGCCTACCAGACTCCTAGGATTCAAACTCCTAGGTCTCATGGGCAGTACTTCCAGCACCTGAAAGTGAGAAGGACAAAGAGACCAGAGACCACAGTTCCCTTTCTCAGGGCTACAAGAGAAAGGAAAAGGGGGAGGAGCTGTGGGGGGAGAAGTATCCCCCTCCCCTAATGGGTCAGTTCATGGAACCTTCTCTGGGAGTGAACTGGAATCTTCACCGTTTAGATGCAAGAGGAGAGAGAAACTGTCCAATTCTGGCAGTTTTGAAATACACGATATGAACCTAGACATAGAGCCAATTAAAAGCAGCTCCTCTATCCCACACAGAAGAAGACACAGGATGCGTCTACGCTAGGCTATCTGGGCATGTTCCAAATACCCCATTGCAAACAGAGAGACAGTAAGACAGACAGACAGAGACAGAGACACAGGAGACAGAGAGAGACAGAGACAGAGAGAGAGACAGAGACAGAGATAATGAGGCAGAGACAGACAGAGATAAAGAAAGACAGAGACACAGGAGACAGAGACAGAGATAGTGAGGCAAAGAGAGACAGGGAGAGAATTGTGCAGCTCTTGGGGGATGGAAATAGACAATTCTCTCTATTTTCTTTCAGATTTCTTCAGTGTCTCTTTGGTCAATTCATTTTTAAGGTTTTATTGATGTTTTGTGTTCACATTACATTTATTGGTTACTCCTACTTTATGAGAGGTCTCTTGTAACAGTGAAAGGGTGAAGTAGGGCTAAGATTACAGTCATTCCCTCTGAAGATGCATACATTTCACATCTTTAGGAACCACCTCACTTCCCTATTTCTAAAAAGTCAACAGAAGTTTTATTTTCTTTCTCCCACACTACATTCCATTAGAAAAAAGAAAAGAAGATAAAATTTCTTGAAACAAATAAATACAGGCAAGTAAAACCAATTCCTTTGAAAGCTGGGTATGAGAATAGCTATGTCTCCCTCTGCTCTCCAAGCCCAGCCCTTTGCCATGATGGAGAGCATGTCTCAGCAGCAGTCCCTTAATGGGAAAGCAGTGGGTAAGATGCACATCAAGAAGTCTTCATTGTTATAATTTTCAGCAAACACGCAGTAGAACAGATGGTTGCTCTCACTGGGGGCCATCCCAAGTCGGGGGTGCTTCTCTGCAGAAACCTTCTAAGAGTTGGAGTCTCAGCAGCAGAAGGTACACGGCAGGACAGCGGAGGCTGTGCCGCAGGCAGGAAGCTGGCTTTCCTGGAGGTGCTCCTTCATCCCATCTAGCACCAATTCCATGGCACAAAGTTTTGCCCAGAGAATCTAGCAGCAAATGTACCTGGGGGGAAAAAACAAATGAGGTCAAGATATAATTTACCATGAACATAAACAGAAGCTATAATTGATGGGACCTATCTAAATCGACACTATTGTAAACAAGGAAATGAAAAAAAGAAATCAACCCTTTTCCAAACCAACATTTTTTTTGGGGGGGGAGGGGTAAAAAATTTGTTTCTGAAAGGAATTAGCCCATACTTTTCATTAACAGATTTTATGGCAAGGTAAGACATATAGTCTCTTATTAACTCAGTCTAAGTTGAGTTTCCTGAGTTGGATTGTGTGTGGCATTTAATTTCATTTTAAGTTACTTCCAAAATTAGTGCACAATAGTACAATTAAAGACTTCAAGTCACCTTTCTCTCTCTCAAAACAAAAACAAAACACTTTTTCTTAAGTATATCAAGCTCATTTGACTTGGCATAAGTAGAAGTTTTCTTTTTCTAAATCATCAAAATACATATACATGATAATACATTAGATAGCAATCTTACATGTCTATCACAATGGTATTTAATATTCCATCCTGCCCAACCCTCTTTCCCCAACCACCCAGAACAAATGTCATTTTATGATGCATTGTGCACCTCTGAGGTTGCCTTTTCCATTTTAGGACCGTGTAAGCAAAATCTGGCTGGTGCCTCAGAGATGACCTGGCACCAGTTTTTCATTCTGTATATTTAGAGTGAAGTCACACACACAGAGACAACAACAACAAACTTCATAAAGTCATCTTTGATCATTCAAAACAAAACAGAAGGCTATGGAGGGCATGGTGGGGAGTAAGGTGGCAAGGAGGACACGAAGCCCAGTTGTGAAGGGTTTTAAATGCTTAAAAAAAGGAGTTTCCATTGGCTCCTAGAGGCCAGAGGAACAGCAGGAGGTATTCTAATTACCTAGGGCTTTAAGGGGACAGGGTGGGTGGAGTGGGAAGTGAGGAGGTCTAGTCATTCCAGATCTCAGACTTTATTACAAAGTTATAATCATCAAGATGATTTGGTACTCAGATCTTAAACTGTATCATAAAGCAATAATTATCAAAACAATCTGATTCTGGCTAAGGAATAAAGTGGTGAATCGGTGGAATAGATTAGGTGCAAATTATGTTAAAGTAAATGACCATAGTAATCTCATCTGTGATAAACACAAAGATCCATGCTTTTGGAACAAAAATTTATTATTTGACAAAAAGTTCTGGGAAAACTGGAAAACAGTATGGTAGAAACTAGGGACAGACCAACATCTCGTACCATGTATCAAGATAAAGTTAAAATGGGTACATAAATAGGAACATGGAATATTTTATTTGTCAGATAGATAAGGGAAGAATTTAGTCCCAAAGACAATATAGAGAGCATTACAAAATGTAAAATAGATTATTTTTATTCTATAAAATTAAAAAAGGTTTTGCATAAACAAAACAAATGCAACCAAAATTAAAAACAAAGCAGACAACTGGAAAAGAAATTTTTCAATCAGTATCTGATAAAGTCCTCATTTCTCAAATATATAGAGAACTGAGTCAAATTTATTAAAATACGAGTGATGCCCCAATTGATAAATGATCAAAGTATATGAACAGGTAGTTTTCAGAAAAAAGAAATCAAAGCTATCTATAGTCATACAAAAACTAATTGGAAATTAAACAATTTAATACTGAAGAATGAGTGAGTCAAACAAGAAATTATAGGAACAATCAGTAATTTCATTCAAGAGAATGATAATAATGAGACAACATACCAAAATTTGTGGGATGCATTAAAGGCAGTTCTTAGGGGAAGTTTTATATCCCTCAGTGCATACATGATTAAATTAGAGAAAAGGGAGGCCAGTGAATTGGGCATGCAATTGAAAAACCTAGAAAAAGAACAAATTGAAATTCCCCAATTAAATACTAAATTAGAAACATTGAAAACCAAAGGAGAGATTAATAAAATTGAAATCAAGAAAACTATTGAATTAATAAATAAAACTAAGAGCTGGTTTTATGAAAAAAAGCAATAAAATTGATAGACCCCTAGTCAATATGAGAAAAAAAGAAGAAAACCAAATTATGAGTATCAAAAATGAAAGCGGTGAATCTGCCTCCAATGAAGAGGAAATCAAAACAATAATTAGGAATTATTTTTCCCAATTGTATGCACATAAATTTAACAATCTTAGTGAAATGGATGAATAGTTACAAAAATATAAGTTGCCCAGATTAACTGAAGAGGAATACTTAAATAACCCCATCTCAGAAAAAGAAATCAAACAAGTCATCAGTGAACTCCTAGGAAAGACTCTCCAGGGCCAGATGGATTTACTAGTGAATTCTATCATACATTTAAAGAACAATTGATTCCAATACTCTACCAACTATTTGGGAAAATTAGTGAAGAAGAAGTCCTACCAAATTCTTTTTATGACACAAATATGGTACTGATACCTAAATCAGGAAGAGATAAAACAGAGAAAGAAAATTATAGACCAATTTCCCTCATGAATATAGAGGCAAAAATTTTAAATAAAATATTAGCTGAAAGAATCTCAAGAATAATACACTTTCATCAGGTAGGATTTATTCCGGGTGTGCAAGGATGGTTTACTATTAGGAAAACCATCAGTATAATTGATCATATCAACAATAAAACTAGCAGAAACCACATGATTATCTCATTAGATGCAGAAAAGGCTTTTGACAAAAAACAACATCCATTCCTATTAAAAACACTAGAATGTATAGGAATAAATGAAGCCTTCCCTAAAATAATAGGTAGTATCTATTTAAAACCATCAGCAAGTATTATATGTAATGGGGTTAAGCTAGAAGCATTTCCAATAAGATCAGGGGTGAAACAAGGGTGTCCACCATCTCTTATTCAATCTGGTACTAGAAATGTTAGCAGTAGCCATTAGAGAAGAGAAAGAAATCAAAGGAATCAAATTAGGCAAAGAAGAACCCAAGCTATCACTCTTTGCAGATGATATGATGATATACTTAGAGAATCCTAGAGAATCAAGAAAAAAACTACTTGAGATAATAAATAAATTTGGCAAAGTTGCAGGATATAAAATAAACCCACATAAATCCTCAGAATTCCTGTATATTTCCAATGAAATTCAAAAGCAGGAGATAGAAAGAGAAATCCCATTTAAAGTTACTGTAGACATTATAAAATATTTGGGAATCTACCTGCCAAAACAAACCCAGGACCTATATGATCACAACTACAAAACACTTTTCACACAAATAAAGTCTGATCTAACTAATTGGAAAAATATCAACTGCTCATGGCTGGGTCGAGCTAATATAATAAAAATGACAATTTTACCTAAATTAAATTATATATTTAGTGCCGTACCAATCAATTTACCAAAAAGCTACTTTATAGAGCTAGAAAAAATAGGAACAAAATTCATTCGGAAGAACAAACGGTCCAGAATATCAAGGGAATTAATGAAAAGAAATGCTAGGGAAGGTGAACTAGCTATACCAGATTTTAATCTGTATTATAAAGCAACAGTCATCAAAACTACTTGGTACTGGCTGAGGAATAGAGTAGTGGATTGATGGAATAGATTAGGCACACGAGATTCAGCAGTCAATGACTATAGTAATCTATTGTTTGATAAACCCAAAGACCCCAGTTTTGGAGATAAGAACTCACTATTTGACAAAAATTGCTGGGAAAACTGGAATATAGTATGGCAGAACTTGGGCATAGACCATTATCTAATATCATATACCAAAATCAAGTCTAAATGGGTGCATGATCTAGGTATAAAGGTTGATACTGTAAGCAATCTTGGAAAGCAAGGAATAGTTTACCTGTCAGATTTGTGGAGAGGGAAAGACTTTATGACCAAACAAGAATTAGAGAGCATTATAAAATGCAAAATGGACAATTTTGATTACATTAAATTGAAAAGCTTCTGTACAAACAAAGCCAATGTAACCAATATTAAGAGGGAGATGGGAAATTGGGAAAGAATTTTTACAACCTATGTCTCTGATAAAGGATTCATTTCTAAAATATACAGAGAATTAAGTCAATCTATAAGAATACAAGTCATTCCCGAATTGATAAATGGTCAAAGGATATGAACATGCTGTTTTCAGAGAAAGAAATTAAAGATATCTAAAAGCATATGAAGAAATGCTCTAAATCACTATTGATTAGAGAAATGAAAATCAAAACAACTCTGAGGTACCACATCTCACCGGTCAGATTGGCTAAGATGACAAAACAAGAAAATGACAAATGCTGGAGAGGATGTGGGCAAATTGGAACACTAATGCATTGCTGGTGGGTTTGTGAACTATTCCAATCTTTCTGGAGAGCAATCTGGAATTGTGCCTAAAAGGCTATAAATAACTTCATACCCTTTAACCCAGCTTTTCCACTTCTAGGGTTATACCCCAGAGAGATCATAGAAGTGGGAGGAAGACCCATATGTACAAAAATATTTATAGCAGCTCTTTTTGTGGTGGCAAATAATTGGAAATTAAGGGGGTGCCCATCAATTGGGGAATGACTGAACAAGTTGTGGTATATGCATGTAATGGAATGCTATCGTGCTATAAGAAATGAGGAGCAGATGGACTTCATATTTACCTGGAGAGGCTTATATGAACTGATGCTGAGTGAGTAGAGTAGAACCAAGAGAAACTCATACACAATTACAGACACAATGTATGTGTGATGACCAACTTTGATAAACTGGACTCTTCTCAGCAATGCAGTGATATAAGTCAATCCCAAAAGACTCATGATGGAGAGAGGTCTACATCCAGAGAAAGAACTAGAAAGAATTGAGTTTGAATCCAAATTGAAGCAAACTACCTGATCTTTTTCTTGTTTGGTTTTATTTCTTCTTTAATATTTTTCCTTCCATCTGATACAATCCGTCTATATAACTTGACTAACGTCTAATGTGAAAGTATTTGCAGATCCTATACTTGACTGTATGCCTCCATGGGGAGGGAGGGGAGGGAGGGAGACAAAATTTGAAACTCAAGGAATTGTGGAATTGAATCTTGTAAACTAAAAGTAAACAAACAAATTAATAAAAAAAACAAAATTAAAAAGAAAGCAGACAATTGGAAAAGAAAAATTTCACTCAGTATCTCTGATAAAGGCCTCATTTCTCAAATATATAAAGAACTGGGTCTAATTTATAAAAATACAAGTCATGCCCCAATTGATAAATGATCAAAGTATATGAACAGGTAGTTTTCAAAAAAAGAAATCAAAGCTATCTATAGTCATATAAAAATGCTCTAAATCACTATTTATTAGAGGAATGCAAATTAAAACAGCTCTGAGGCACCATCTCACACTATCAGATTGCCTAATATGACAGAAAAAAAGGAGAATGATGAATGTTGGTGGGGATGCAGGAAAACTGGGATACTAATGCATTGTTGTGGAGCTGTGAACTGATCCTGTCATCCTGGAAAGCAATTTGGAACTATGTCCAAAAGGCTATAAAACTGCATACCCTTTGATACAGCAATACCACTGCCAGGTCTATATCCCAAAAATATCCAAAAGAGGCATGGGAGGGAGGGAAAGACCTATTTGTACAAAAATATTTATAGCAGCTCTTTTTGTAATGGCTAAGAATTGAAAACTGAGTAGATATCCATCAATTGGGAAACGGTTAAACAAGCTGTGGTATCAGATTGTGATGAAATATTATTGTGCTATAAGAAATGACAAACAGGATGATTTCAGAAAAACCTGGAAAGACTTAGATGAACTGATGCAAGGTGAAGTAAGCAAACCAGGAGAGCATTGCACACTGTAATAACAATATTGTACAATGAAGAACTGTGAATATCTTAGGTATTTTCAGCAATACAATGATCCAAGACAATCCCAAAGGACAGATGATGACACATATAATCCACCTCTAGAGAAAAAAAAACTGATATTATTTGAATACAAACTGAAGTATACTGTTTCTACTTTCTTTTCATTCTTTTTCTTTTTTTTTTGTTCTTCTTGAACAAAATGACTAATATAGAGATATTTTACATGATTACATATATGTAACCTATATTTATCTGATTGCATACTGTCTCAGGAAGAGGGGAGAAAATGGAGAGAGGGATAGAATTTAGAACTAAAAAATTTTTAAATGTTAAAAATTGTTTCAACATGTAATTGGGGGCAAATAATATATATATATATATATATATATATATATAAACAAAAAGAGAGAATAAGTCAAGGAAATCATCAATAGGAATATCACAGCTTAGAATACATCTTATTATTTATCATGTATCTTTGAGAAGACTCATTAAAGGATATCAGAAATAAATAAGGTGCCTAGGTCACCACACACACAAAAAGATGATTTGGTACTGGTTTTAAAAATTGAGAAATCCATCAATGGAAGAAATTAGTTATACGACAAATGGAAGAAAATGAAACCAGTAGCCCTATGTTTCATAAATACCAAATCCTCAACTGCTGGGGTGAGAACTCACTATTTTACAAAAACTGCTAGGAAAACTGGCAATTACTTTGGCAGAAATTAGGTGTGGACCAACACCTCACACCATATACCAAAATAAGCTCCAAATGAATACATGACAATTATAAAAGATTACACCATAAACAAATTAAAGGAATAGAGAAGAGATTGTCTGTCAGAGACATGGTTAAAGGAAGAATTCATGACCAAACAAGGGATAGAAAGGATTTTACAAGAGAAAACAGATTATTTCAATTACATAAAATTAAAAGGTTTTTACACAAACAAAACCATTGCAGCAAAAATTCAGAGGGAAACAGTTAGTTGGGAAAAAATTCACTGCAGCAAATTTCTCTGAGAAGGTGTCATTTTTAAGAGATGTGAGGAACAGAGTCAAATTTGTAAAACTAAAAGCCATTTCCCAATTGATAAATAGTTAAATGATATAAATAGCATACATTCTCATGGGGAAAACTGTGTATGTAAAGTAGTGGCATGTAGGGAAGGCTGGTATGGACAAAGATGTCGAAGAAGATGATGAATAGGGTCAAAGGGCAATTTTCTAAAATATCATTTCCAGGAATGATCCTGTTGATGTGATTATTGTTGTTAGAACACAAGCTGGACAAAAAGGAAGGGAGGAAGGAACGCTTGGCTCGGAGGCCTAGGAAGAGGCATAAGGGGAGGGGCTGATTCTGGGTAAGAGGATGTAAATCCTTACCTGTCACAGCTAGTGACAGAGGTGAGGTTATTATCTATTAGAAAACATTGTTCTCAATTTCTTTATAGATCAGCGTCATGTCTGAGAAGTTGTAGTAACAGTTTAGTCTGTGACAATGTTGTGGGAGTTGTCATGTGTATTTTGAGGTCTGGATTTGTAGAAGAGAAATTTGTTGTTTGTCAAACCATGAAAAATAGAGAGCCTCTAAGATATAATGATTAAAGTAATTAGCAGATACAATAATGATAAGTGTAAATGACTTGCCTAAAGGCAAATAAGCAGATGGTGTTAAACCAAGCATTTCAACCGAGGTCTTCTATTAGTGATGATGAGGAGGATGTTAATAGAAGCACACAATGATTACAGATTTGCAAACCACTCTATGTACCCTATGTCATTGGATTACTATAAGGTAGTAGAGGAATTATTCCATTCCTAGAAAACTAAGTATAGGAGAATATGAATGACTTTCCCAGGATCATACAGCTAGTAAATGTTGAAGGTAGCCTTTGAATCCAGGTCTTTCTAGCTACAAGTACACTCCCCTACATAAGACTCCATGCTATTAAAAGTGTGTGTGTGGGTTTAATAGTAAATCAACAATCCTGGTTAAGCATCCATTATGAACCAAGCGCCGTGTTAAGTACAAATGATACAAAGAAAGGGAAAATACGGCCCCTACCCTCCAGGACCCCACGGTTTAGTAGAGGCAGCAGGTTGCCAAGAGCCCTGTACAAACAAGCAATGCACAGAAGAAATTGGAGACGAGGGACGGAAGAACAGGCAGTGAGATTAAACAGGAGCAAGAAAAGCTTCATGCAGAAGATAAAATGTTAGCTCGAACTTGAAGGAAGCCAGAGATGGAGGGTAGAGAGGAGGAAGAAGAGAATCCCAAGCACAGGGTGTAATGTTAACGGGATGTGAGATCTTCCCTGCCCATCAATGGAACTCAAGTGGGACCCATTAAGGGAAGTTTGCTTAGGGGACGCTTGCTTGTAGGAAGGCTTTCACACCTTTTGCTCATTTCTAATTAGGCCCTGAGTCAGGAGGGTTTTAATGGCCTCTGCTCTGAGAAGTGTAAGTGTACTGAGCTGGTATTTTGCTTTGGGGGCTCTCTCATGAGAAGGATCTTGTGATTGCCTGGTCAAGATTCTGAGTTGCCATATGTTCAGAGCTCCTTGACTGCTTGGATGTAAAGGCTCTCTCAATCCAGTAATGTATGTCTAGTATACACTTGATTAAGGCTCTCAGAGCTCTCTGTGGTGGTTTTTATTTCCCTGTTTGTATTCTCTCTGAATTTCAGGGTGCTGACTTTTCCCCTGAACTAGTGAAAGTGATTAAAGAAGATTGTAGACCCCTTAAACAGTTTTCTTTCCTAGTAAAGTAGATCTAAGAACCTGTGCTAACAGCCATCCTGGGTATGCCAGTGTGGTGGCTACTACAGGGGGATGGCCTCTGGAAAAGCCCAGAGTCCCCAGATGGAGCAGCAAGGTCACTGTGTCATAATCATGGAGTGTGTGGAGTGGTGTCAAATGTAAGAAGACAGTACAGTTAGAAAGGGTTCAGTTTGGGAAGGGATTTTAATGCTAAACAAGGATTTTGCATTTGATCCTGGAAGTGATAGGAAGACACTGGAGCTCCTTGAGCAAGCCAGGGTGAGTGGTTAACATAGCAGACCTATGACTATAGAAGATAACTTTGTCAGCTGAATGAAGGGTGAATTGGACTGGGGAGAGACTTGAGGCAGGGAGACTAATTAATAATGATAATTATTGTAGCCAACATTTAAATAGTGCTTTAAGGATTGCAAAGAATTTTTAAAATATCTCATTTGATCCTCACAACAAAGTTTGGAGGAAAGTACAGGTGGTGAAACTAAGGCAGACAGCAGTTTAATGACTTGCTCAGGGACACATGGCTAGTAAGTGTCTGCAGCCAGATTTGAATTTGGATGTACCTGACTCCAGGTCCAGTGCACCATCCTTCATTC
>NW_027186104.1:9194-16884 GCF_028583685.1 Petaurus breviceps papuanus | reverse complement strand
ATATGAGGTCCATAATACTCACAGTTGGACACATTGTACCTTGACTCCAACATAGTGATGTCATTTGGGTCCCCTTTGAGAATGAAAGACAGCAACCAACCAACCAACCAACCAACCAACCATTATTATTGTTCAGTCATTTTAGTTGCGTCTGACTCTCTGTGACCCCATTTAGGGTTTTCTTGGCAGAGACACTAGAGTGGTTTGTCATTTCTTTCTCCAGTTGGTTTTGCAGCTGAGGGAACTGAGGCAAACAGGGTCGAGTGACTTGCCCAAGGTCACACAGCTAGGAAGTGTCTGAGGCCAAATTTGAACTCAGGAGGATGAGTCTTTTCACCATTCTGGCCCGACCCTCAATCCACTGAGCCATCTAGCTACCCATAACACTCCTGAGTGAGGTCCAAATCAGGTTAAAATGAAATTGGGAAATAATTAAATAAACAAAAATATAATAAACATAGATAAGGTTAACATGTTTTCTAAGTCAGTATGTGGCCTACAGAGATTCTTATGGAGAGTTTGGCGGCCCCCTTTTCTATTTGAATTTGATGCTGTTATTCTAAATGATTTGTACACTGGTGATCCATGTGTGGAATATGTCACATATACTATTTATGAGATACTAGACCACCATATGCAAGGGGCTTATATTCTTTTAAAAGAGGTATATAATTCCATCTTCTTTTTTCTCCTGCTGGGGATGGAGGTTGATTGCTACTGACTTGGTGTACATACGGTACGTGTTGGGGGCAGACATATTGGCAATATAGTGTATTTTCATTGGCATACAGGGCAGTTGCCTCTGATGCCCTGACTCCTTACCAATTTACGAACCCAATGCCAAATGAGAGAACTGGTCCCAGCCCACGTTCCCTTACAGCTCTGGGAAGTCAGTACATGTTCACTCCCTTCCCAGGTAACAAGTTGAGAGTATCATTCAGTTAGTGGCTAATCAATCTCTTCTTCTCCATATCCCCATCCAACACCCCTTCTATCCCAAACACTGACAGTCAGTAGCAATCAACCTCCATCCCCAAAAGGACAAAAAAGAAGATGGAATTATATACCTCCTTTAAAAGGATATAAACCCCTGGCATATGGTGGTCTAGTGTCACATAAATAGTATATGGGATTCACTCCCTCTTGACTCCAATAGGTGATTAATCCAAACACTTTACTTCCCTGCCATGATGGACTCAGAGAGCATTTACTATACTTCAGATACTTCCCAACTGTTACAGGAATGTAACTTTTTAAGATCTTCCCTGCCCCTAGGTTAAGTGCATGTGGAGCCTGTGGTGGAACACTTGTTTTTCAGGAGATACTTTGTGATTGGGCAGTGGGTCAAGAGGGTTGTTACATTCTCTGAGCCAGGAGAAGGCTATATAAGCCCTGATGGGAGACTTTGTTTTGGGGCTCACTTTGAGAAGTGTTGTGTGATTTGCCCAGAGCGGCGACCCTGGCCAGCCTGTAACCCCCCCCCCCCCCGCCCCCCCCGCCGGCTTTGAAAAACCCAGATGTTGATGCTTCCCTCTCTGGTAACTGACTAGGTATGGATGTAATGGTCAAGACAGTAGGAGGCCTGTCTGCTCGATATGTTTTTCTGTTTTCTTGTAATTTCTGTCTGTACACTCTGAAGTTTGGGGTACTGACTTTCCTCTGAACAAGGTAAATGATATGTTTGATTGATTAAAGTAAGCTTGCGAACCCATTTTGAGTTGCTTTCCTTTAGCAAAGCAGATCCAAGAACCTGTGTTGGCAGCCACCCTGGGGATTCTGGGATGCTTGCTGTTACACCAACCAGAATGGACAAGAGAGCATTCACTATACTTGTGATTGGGATTGTTGAATTCCTAATGAGATGAGACATATCTTTAGATCCTTACCATATTCATCTTCGTCTCTAGCCTTAGATCTTCCATGGCAGCGTGCAGCAATCCTTTTATTTTGTCATATTATGAGTCTTGTCATGCAACTGAAAAAATCCCATGATTTGAGACAAGAAAATTAAAAATAAATCATCCGCCAAGGATTTTTAGGCTTTCATTCTCTCATCTAGATCTAGGTTTCAAGAACAGGGTTGGAAACACTTTCTGAAGTTATCAGCATACTTATCTGTCCATCTGTTTGTGTTTTCCATAGCATCAGCCATTGAATTGTTGTGTTTACGAGGTATGGAGCATACCTGAAAACCTTTTACAAAGTGCTTAATGTAAATCATCTCATTTGATCCCCTTTATCTTATAGGGCAAATTGTTCAAATGTTATTGATCCAATTTAAGGATGAGAACATCAAGGCTCTAACAGGTTCAATAGTTTGTTCAAGGTCACCCCCTCGGAAGGGGCCAGGGCTGAGATGAGAACACACATAGATATTTGGGTCCTAATTCCAGTGCTCCTTCTGCTATATAGAACTATTTCCCTATGTATTACATTTACAATTTCTAAGATTAGATGAAATTTCCACCAGACACTTACCAGTGAAATCAGTTCCAGAAGTGAGACCCAGTAGAATATTCATCCTATTAAAAACAAACCATCACATCACCCACACTCTCACACAGACTGAGAGAAATAAAGAATGTTGGTGATTCTGAGCTAAACAGCTAGAATTTAGAATGTTTTCTGAAGCTGGATTCTGACCGGCGGCATTGTCTCCCCTCTGGAAGCATCATGACAAGTAGATGCATTATGGGATGGGAGGGGTGACTTTTGCCTGCCCAGGCCAAAGACTAAAAGAGAGATAAGTACAGTGGTGTGGGAAGAGAATTTGGACAGGAGTGAAGAGACCTAGATTTCAAACCATGCTCAGTCAATAACTAGCTGGATAATCTTGGGCAAATCACCTCCTGTCTGTGGGCTTACTTCTCTCATCGGTAAACTGAGTGAAGCAGACTAGATGATTTCAGCCCTTTCCACCTCCCACATTCTAGGAATCTATGAACCTGAGATATTTCAGGAGGAGCAATTTCCATTATTTGAGGTGAGAAAGAATTATAGGGGATGAAAGAGTCATCCTGGTAAAATTACACTTTTCTCAGGGCAAATTCAGCATTTTTAGGAGCTCATTCTAAAATTAAATCTTCAATTTTCTGAGATGACTACATCTTGTGTAGATTCTTTGTTCTAAAGTAAGGATGGAAGAGCTCTTCTCCACATTATAATATTCTCCTCCATTTAACAAGGATGCAGTTTGGGTGACAAACATGCTTTTAGAGTGATAGAATTCACAAATTCACAAAGGCATGGAGTGCCAATGCCCCTCACCTCTAAAGATACCCCAGGTACGAGAGACAAAGCAACTGGCAAGGCTACTTCAATAATAACAAAAAATGACAACAGTTATTTAACATCCACCATGCACTAAGTGATTTACAAATATTATCTCCTCTAATCTTCACAGCAATCCTGAGACTTAGGTTGCCATTTTACAGTTGAGGGAACTGATTCCACTCTTGGCAGCACTGAGAATTGTGTTAATTCTCAGCAGGAGTAGACAAGACAGAAAGACTTTATGAAGGTAACACTCAGAAGGTTTTATGATAAATCTTTGAGAAGCCATTGGCAATAAAACTAAGAGTAATCATTTTTGTACAGCTGTAGCATGGTTTTTGCAGAGAGATTCAAATCATTGACCTACAGATCTAACTCATTTCTGTATCATCCCCAGCTCATGAGTCTATAAAGGAAGGACCTTCATATGGTTTGCCCAAGGTCCCTGGATACTGTGACAATGTTGGCTCTTTATCCTGCCATTAAACAGGTCAATCTGTCTCTTCTCAACGTCTTTTGACTTACTTCTTCCTGGGCAATCTTGGGCCTTCCTATAGGACAGTTACTTCCATATGCATCTTCTCTTTTCCTTGGTTCTTCTCCGATGCCTGCTCAATGTAGGGGGCCGGTATTTCTCTCATATTCATCAGATTATTTACATCATCTTCCCTTTGTGACAGCTGTGCCCCAGGGGGAAAACAGCGCCATACAATTTTAGCAAAATGTTTTTAAAATCTAGTCAGCAATGCCGTCATGTCTGATGCCTTTTCAGCTTAGCCCTGGCCTAATGTACCTTAAGGGTTCTCAGTCTTTCACTTGTTGAAATGGCTCTAGGGCTCTGTAATGAGAATGTAAATTTTAAAGATGTTTTTCAGTAGATACTTCTTGATTGGCCAGTGAGTCAATAAGGTTGTTACATTCTCTGAGCCAGGAGAAGGCTATATAAGCCCTGACGTGTAGCTTTGTTTTGGGACTCACTTTGAGAAGTGTTCTGTGATTTGATCTGAATTCTGGGAAGCCGTTGTTGAGAGTCCCCCGGCTTTGAAAAACCCAGATGTGGAAACCCAGATGTTGACTGGGTATGGATGTAATGGTTGGACAGTTTGGAAAGCTGTCTACTTGATCTGTTAATGTCTTGATAATACTGTCTGTATATTCTGAAGTTCGGGTGCTGACCTTTTTCCCCTGAACAAGGTAAACGATACATATCTGACTGATTAAAGTAAGCTTGTTAACCCATTTTGAGTTGCTTTCCTTTATCAAAGCAGATCCAAGAACCTGTGTGAGCAGCCACCCTAGGGACTCCAGGGTGCTTGCTGCTACAGGCTCCAAGGACAGTCATAGGGATGAGCCTAGGGTTTGCTGTGCTCAGCAAACAGAAGGTGTAGACAAGGGTGTCTTTGAGGAGGCAGGATAGTTGAGACTTAAGTGCTGGTCTTGACTCTGCTACTAGCTAGATGTGTTCCCTCAGGCCAGTTACTTCTCTTTGACTGAACCTGAATTTCCTCTTCTGTAAGATGACAGGGTTGGACTTCTATGGTCCCCTCCTGCTCTGTCATTCTTTGGTTCATTCTGAGTCCTGACTGCTTGGAGCTGACTATGTGAGAACCTTTGTGGAAAACTGACAGGAGGTATATTGAAGTCACCATTTCCTTTCCCTGATCTGTGTCTGGTCATGGAAAACCAGACTGTGGACTGGAAACTTTCTTGGTGAGACTTGGTGAGGAACGTATAATGCCTTAGGAGGCACTTTGGTCATTGTTTGGATGAGGCTTCTTTTTCCTTAGGGGTACATCTACTGCAACAACTAGATGTTCCTGTCTACAGGTCGGGGGCATATGCTGGGATTTGTATGCTCAAGATTTCTTCTAAGCTTTCCACTACAGTCTAGGTTGTCCTCTTGAAAGGCAAGAAATAATAATAATTTTGTTGTTGTTGAGTTGTGTTTGACTCTATGATCTTGTGGCCCACACTGTCCACGGAGTTTTTGTGGCAAAGATACTGGGGTGGTTTTTTCCATTTCCTTCTCCAGCAGCTGGTTAAGACAAACAGAGGCGAAGTGAATTACCCAGGGTCAGAAAGTTAGTAAGTATCTGAGGTCAGATTTGAACTCAGGTCCTTCTGACTCCAGAATACTTTATTCATTGGTCTGCCTAGCTGCCATAACAACAATAATGATGGCATTTATATAGCAATTACTGTGTGTAAAGAAGTCACTGTGCTAAGTGTGCTTTACAAATATTATCCTATTTGATTTTCACAACAACCTGGGAGGTAGAGGATATTATTATCTCTATTTCACAGTTGTGGAGACTCAGGCAGACAGAAGTTGAGTGACTTGCCCAGGGTCACACAGCTATTGTGTCTAAAGACTAATTTGAACTCAGGTCTTGCTGGCTTTTGGCCCAGTGCTCTATCCATTGTGCCACCTAGCCAATCTCTCTGTAGAAATGATAGCAACCACGGATTTAGAGTTATAAGTGACCTCACTGGCCAGCCAGTCCGACTCCCACATTTTACGGATGAGAAAACGGAGACCTGGAGAGGTCATGTGATTTGTCTAAGGTCACATAAATTTTAGAGGCAGAATTCAAACCCAAGACTTCTGATTGCAGAGTCAGTGTTCTTTCTACTGTATTCTGATTACATTGCCCTAGCATAATTACATAGGATGGAAAGTTCCTAAAAGGTCCTAATCTCTCCAATGTTCTGGGCAGAATCCAGCCAACACCATTAAGGAAGGTGCCTCCTTCTCTGACCCCTGATGGTCTCACCTTTTCATAATATTCCCCTTCCCTTCCTGCTATGTTGTACCTCCAGGCTCTCCCTGCAGCATGTTCCCCTCCTCTGGGATCCTTGACTCCATCCCAGCATCTCTCCAGGAGTTCCTCTCCCCGTGGTAATTTTTTTTCTCTTGCTCGGTACATTTGGAGACTGTCGGAACTGTTTGGGTAGCTGGTTCAGCTCTCCTTCTCTCCTGAGTAGGTCTTCTTTGAGTAATTCAAATTCCTCTGGCAAAGCTACAGGGGAGAAAAACAGAACAGATTCCCTACCCCTCTGTCATACTTATTCCTCACTGCAAGGGTCAGAGGAAATGACTTGGATGACCCCTGCCCCTCCTTAGAAATGCCTGTTTGTCTTCAAACTTGGAACCCTAAATAGATACAAGGCCTATTCTCTAAACGTCTTCCTGGGTGTCTATAAAAACCTGGTGCAATCCTTAACGATATTACCTAATGAGTCTTCCCTTCCCTAATGCTGTACATTGGGACTGTATAGCCCCAGCTGAAGGGACCCCAAGTCAACAACAATAAACAACAGTGGAGGTGGAAAAGCATTTGATTAGAAGGGCCCCCAGTCTTCTTGTTTAAAAAGCTGACAGATGGGGAGGAGCCCAGTTTCAATCATGAAATAAGACATCAGCCCAAAGGGAAGTGATAGAGAGAAGCAGTTAGAAAGGAAAGAAGAAGGAGAGGGAGAGGAGAAAGGCAGGAAGACACAGTTCAGATGGCCCAGAGATGGAGAGACAGAGGCAAGAGCAGACGGAAAATGTCAAAAGTAGGTTCTCCCTCAGCATAGGTGCAAAGGAAACAGGCATTACAGATGCTGGTTTTTGCCCTAAAGTTTCAGAATACTGTGAGGGAAAAGGCTAGCATTCCTCCCAGGCTAGGCATTTCCCAGGCAGATGATGGTGAGGGACCAAACCTCTCTCTGAAGCTCCTTCAGCCTCTCATGCAGTAGCTGCCTTTCTCTCTCTGAATCCTGGATTTTCTCTCCTTTGAGATGAATGGTGGATAGGATTTTGTCTCAGGACACTTGGGGTGCCTTTAAATTTTCCTTTAACTGATTGATGGTGTTTTCATAGAATGTGCCCTACAGGGAGACCCAAAGGACAATTGGAGGCCCTGGAGAACCTTCTTCATCACAGGGAGGAGGTGGAAGGTCAGGGGGCCCAGTTTGCTCAGCTAGGCCACAGGGACCTGATCCAGCTTCAGAGTCCTCCCCAGACAGACAGACAGACACACCTCTTGGCCCCTTCCCCCCACAAACATACACAGAGACACTTACAGACACATACACAAATATACAATATGCATTCTCCATATATACATACAAACATATAAATAGACAGACACATACACACTAATACATGGACACACACAGACATTCCCACAAAGACACATACACATATACTCTCACAGACACACTTTTAAAAACACAAAGACACACCCAGACATACCACACATATACATAGATACACACAGACATACATACCCATGTAGGCACACGCATACACATCCCTCAGGACATAACTTTGTTAAGGATTAACTGTGCTTACCTACAAGAGTCAAGGCTAATTCTAAAAAAACTCCTTCCTTCCTTCCTTCCTTCCTTCCTTCCTTCCTTCCTTCCTTCC
>NW_027186104.1:0-9184 GCF_028583685.1 Petaurus breviceps papuanus | reverse complement strand
TCCTTCCTTCCTTCCTTCCTTCCTTCCTTCCTTCCTTCCTTCCTTCCTTCCCTACTATGTGAGTTAGAAATTCCCACTTACTAGGAATGAACACTGGGGCACTGGTGAGATTCTGAGACACTGTGAACTAGTGTAAGTTTTACAGGGTGCTGGCATTTTAAACCTTTCGGGCTCCCCATTGTAGGGGTCCCATCTTTCCAGTGGCCTGCCCCTCAGCTCTGCATATCTCTTTTCAGCATTTCTACCTTCTCTTCTTTTTGGTTTAACTTGCAATCACACAGACCAAAACAAGAAGGGTTCACTTCTCCTACTTGACCTGATCTGGCTACTCCCCTAGAATGCCTTGCCCTCCCTCCCCAGCCTTCCTCTGTCCATGGCTAGTGAAGCCCTCATCTTCCCTTCCCTTCCCTTCCCAAGGCAGCCAAGCCCGCTGGAGAAGATGATGAAATCATGCAGATTTCCACCCATTTACAAATCTAGAGCATATGACCTTGGATGGGCCCTCTGTATCGCTCAACCATCCTCCCACTCTATGCTAATTGATGCCCTTTCTCATCCTCACTGTCAAATTTAATGGAACAATAACAGCATTTTCATATTGAACTGTTTTTGAATTCACTGTTTCTACACTCAATGAAATTGGGTTTCTTTGATCAATTGTGCTCAAAATAATTTTTTTTATTTGTAGGCTTTGAACTCCGTGGGGGTAAGCAGTCCACCAAGGCGGCTTCTAGCTTCTCTAAGCTCCAAGAGTGTAGTTGCTTTAGTTGTTGTGGCTAAACAGAAATTCCTCCCTTGATGGCCAGCCTTCTGAGAGTGAGTCCCTCTAAACTGCTCTAGGTATTCACAAATGGCCCAGGGGGGCAGTTAAGTGGCACACTATTTATGCACTGACCCTGAAGTCAGGAGGACCCAAGTTCAAATCTGTCCTCAGACACTTCCTAGCTATGTGACCTTAGGCAGTCACTTAACCTTATTTGCCTCAGTTTCCTCATCTGTACAGAGAGCTGGTAAAGGGAATGACAAACCACTCCGGTATCTTTGTGAAGAAAACCCCAAAAGGGGCCATGAAGAATCAGACATGACTAAACTACAACAAAAGGAGATACAGAGAGACTAGGTTATCTCAAAGTTTTCTTTTTTTTTTTTTTAAGCAATTGGGGTTAAGTAACTTGCTCAAGGTTACACGGCCAGTTATTTCTGGGTGTGGTGCTGAGTATCTGAGCCTGGGATTCGATCTCCAGGTCCTTTCAACACTGGAGCCGGTGCTCTTACTCGCTGTGCTACCTGGCCGCCCCTCTTTTTGTTTTTTTTTTTTTTAAAGTCAGAGTCCTGTAAAATTTTCACTAGTTCACAGTGTCCCAGAATCTGAGAGAGGAAAATGATCTCAAAGGTCTATCAGGTTCCTGAATGAGAAGCTCTCCCTGAAGCATCCAACTCATTCCAATCTCAACTTGGATTGCTGGTGGTGAGGAAGCCTACCCAAGGCGTTCTAGTCACCATTTTTGGACTGCTCTATACAACCGGTTTGTTTTATAGTGACCGCGAGGCTGCTCCTCTGTGGCTTTCTACCCACGACTTGCTCTTCTGCCCTTGGGCCAGGCAGAATAAGTATGGTTATCCCTTTCACATTGTGGCTTTCCCCACTGTGGCCTCGATATATTTCAGGTTGGCAAAATAAATTAAATGGGAATTTTGGGGAGAATTTCGCAGAAGCCACCAAGTCCAGCAGATGACTGAGAAAAAAGTTTAGAAACTCAGAAATATATAATATAGATACACACACACACACATATATATGTAGTATTGTATAATATCAACATATTTTCTCTTTTAATTCCATAATAATTCAGACTTCTTCTCTGGTACAAAGGGAGGGCCAAATAATCTTACGTGGATTTTCCAGATCTCAAGGTGCTGTGCTCCTTACCCCCACAATGTGGAAGAGATAACTAAAGTCCTTCAGGACAGCTCTTCAAATACTTGAGGACTGCTGTCCAGTGGCTCCCACAGATAAGTCTTCTCTTCTCTGGGTAATGCTTACCCTGTTCCTTCAACCAGACCTTGTGTGGGATTTCCACCCTTGCTGCCTTTCAATGAACCCACTCCGGTTTGTCTTTCCTAAAATGTAGCCCCCAAAACGAAATCCTTCAGATGGGGATTGGCCAGCATACAGCAAAAGAGAAACCACCACCTCCTTTATTTTGGATCCAGTGTGTCTATTAACGCAAGCCTATACGACTACATTAGCTCTTTTGGTTGGCATACCACACCCTTGATTCATATTGGCCTTGTGGTCCACTAACACCCTCAAATCCTTTTCACTTTCTGATGCTAGCACTTACAGAAGAGATACATATGAAGGCAATCAGGGTGAACAAATTGAGGGCGTATAGAAGCACAGAATTTTAGAGCTTAAGGAGTCCTTAGCAATGACCTGGCACAATCATCTCGTTTTATTAAAAAGGTAGCTGAAGTCTAGAGGAGACTCACATCAGAGCTAGGTCTAGAATTTAGGTCTCCTGCCCAGTTCTTGTGTTCTTTCCACTAGGTCCAGAGATCTGCTAGCTCCCATCAGGCACTGGAATCTGAGTCTTCTTATTAGCACCATTTAACTGTGGAATTTTGGAATGGCTTGGGTTCAAAAGATTTTCCAAAGCAGAATGGATCTCTGTCCCTTTGTATTTTTCTTTCTCTAAGCAGAGGTGCTTAGAATTTAGTTAATAAATTTGTCTCTGATCAGTTCTTTGGTCAAAAACGCAGAGTACAGAGTCTTTCTTCCACATCTTTACACCATACTGCCTACAGGTTATATGTTAAATTCCTACTAAAATCCATATTTGTCCATAGCCTTTTAAGTCCTTCCTAATTTATATTAGGCTTTGGGTCTATAGATCTATTTCAGCATGTATGGTATGTGTGTATGTACTGTATATAATATCAATAAATTTATGTATTACATATAATATATTTTATATTTATATATTAAGTGAACACTTAAATATATAAATACATACTATATTAGAAATATATTTTAAAGTATATTTTAAATATATTTACACACATGTACATATGTGCACACAATGTATGCATAGTATTCTATGTATATATAGTTTATACATGTAACATGTCTAGTTTATAAGTTTATTGTCAAATCATTTGGAGTCAGAGTACCTTGGTTCAAACTGTGTCTCTGCCACTTATTAAATGTGTAATCTTGGGTCAATTACTTTCTGGGTGTTAGTTTGCTCATCTGTCAAAGCAGGCATTAGACTGGGTGATTCTTAAGGTTTCCATTCATCTGTATAAAAATCTATGATCCTATGAACTCATAGTTTGCTTGAATTCCGCTTTTCTGCCTTCTTTAGTTCATTTAATGCCTGTCTGTAAAGAATAATGCATTTGGATTTCTACCAGGATGTTTTCTTTAATATACAAAAGCTTTTTAGTCTGGTAAACAAATAACTATTCGTGATAAGAGAGCTATGAATAGAACTCTAATTCACCAATGGGCCAATCACTCTTCCTAACATTAACTCTTATTTCAATTGGCTCACACTCTTTGTGGCCCCGTTTGGGGTTTTCTTGGCAAAGACGCTGGAGTGGTTTGCCATTTCCTTCTCCAGCTCATTTTACAGATGAGGAAACTGAGGCAAATGGGGTTAAGTGACTTGCCCAGAGTCACACAGCTGGTAAATGTCTGAGGCTGGATTTGAACTCAGGAAGATGCATCTTTCCTATTCCTGGTCTAACACTACAGCCACTGAACCACCTAGCTCCTATTAGCCATGGAATCTATGTGGGAAAATTGGGACTTAGGAAGCACAAATATGAGAAAGAAAGGATCAGAGAGCCTTAGCAGGATCATAGATTTAGATGCCATCTAGTCCAATCTAATTCCCTCATTTTATAGAGGAAACAGGTTGGAGAGGAGAAGTGACTTCCCCAACGTCACACTGGCACTAAATGGGAAAAAATGGAATTCACACCTGGATGTTCTGACTCCATAGTTAGAGTTCTCTCCGTTTACCTCTTCATTCTAGCTTGAGTTTAGTAAAACCAGATTTCTTTCCTCTGGTTTTGGAGAGTAGAAGGCACCACAGGAAGCAGGGACCCTTCTCCATGTTGTGTGGGGTACAATACATCTCTTGCTGAAAGACCCCTGGGCTGGAGCATCCTAGACCTGATGGAGAAATGGGAAGGAAAAAATTCTGAGCAATCTCAGAGAGGGTTAGGTGGGATAAGATGCCCAGTGCCATTTGATCATAGATTCAGAACAATTTAGTGCTGGAGGGCAGAGCTGGTTTCATTTTTGGCTTTTGATCTCCAGTGTCCTGTATGTGGTGGTGATCACTTAAGAAATGTTTGCTGAAGGGAATTAGGGGGCCCTTAGCCAACCTCTCATCCAATCATCCTATCCTGGTGCTTGCTGTGTGGGCGATGTAACGAAGACTCAGGACCCCAGGTGACAGACAGAGCTCGTTAGAGTCAGGGCTGGGACTGTAACATGAGCATCCCGAGGGGTAGCCCAGACCTCTTTGTAGGTTCTCCGCCAGGTACAGCTCTCATCTGTATGGATAGCAAAAGGATTACTCACTCCGCTGGCTACCAGAGATTGTTTATTCTCCAGCTCTGGGATCTGGGACTCCAGCGAGGCATGCAAATTGGTAGCCTCGTCCTTGGGGTGATGACAATGGTCCTGGAGGGCGATGGCGCTCCACGTCTAGTCCTTGCACAGACTGCTCCTGCTGGTTCACCTGGAGGGATAAAGAGGGCACAAGAGCTCTTGACTTAGGCCCCCATCGGCTAATCTATACAAGAGACCAAGCCTCTTGTAATCCGCCCACATCATACCTTCCAACAGCGGATAGCTTCTTCTAAGAGCCATCACTTTCAAATCTGCACTGCTCAATTCAGCTCCCTCTAAACCCACTCTGGTCCTTTCCATTTGTTCCCCAGATTTCAATGGAGAAAGCTGAGCTCATTAGAAGTGATCGTGCAGATGGCATCAGCCTAGTCTTCTGTTCTCCAGCAGGATAAGGGTTAAAGTGTGTGTGTGTGTGTGTGTGTGTGTGTGTGTGTGTGTGTGTGCGTGTGTGTGTGATAACTTCAGCACTGAACTGTCAAGTCTCTAAGGTTCAACTCAGCAATCAAACTCCATAACCTAATAGAGTCCCTGATACTGCAGGAAACACAAGGCACTGATTTATATTTTAATATCAGTAATTTCCATGAGAGCAACGCTTCTGAATGTCATTTCACAATTTCTGTCAAATGCCAGCTCAGTTTTTCTTAATTCTGTTTATTGTGCCCGAATTTGCAACTCATATGCGATGTAGATAATATTGGCTCCCAAGAGAGAATAGTATTTACATCTTTTCTCCAGGATGGCCAGGCATGGGCAGGCACTATGAAGTTACTGGAAACAAAAAAGGATACTGTTATTTAACAATGGTGAAATATTCTGTCTAAAACATCTTTGGGGCAAAGTAGCAGAAAGAACTTTGGTTGTCCAAACTTTTCAAGAAATAGATTTTTATTTAAAAAGAGCTTTTTGTGGCCCAAAAATGGAAAGTTTCATTTCACAAAAGGACACTGAACCCTGAGATGCTGAAAAGGGGCTAGCCAATGTGGAAAGTATTTGGTAATGTTAACGAAAAGATTTGTTGCAAGGGCCATTAGTATGACAACAGGTTATAAAGTGATTTGGAATACCTGGGGATCAAAGGTATTCAGTCACATAAATGCCAGATGTTCACATTAGTAAAAGGGAGCCTGTTTCTTTCCTATATTCTTTGAACATCTAATAAAAACAAGAACAAAGCCAGTGCTGTTCGAGCAAAATCCAGCCTCCCACTCACTGTGCCTAAAGATTAGTGACCCCTTCCTGATGTCATTTAGCTGGGAATGCATCCCATCACATGCCTGGTACCTGCTCCTCAGCATGTCTCAGGGCCTCCAGCTGCTTCTGCAGCCCACTCTCTGGGTTCTGGATTGGCCTCTCCAGGTCAGCTATCTTCACTTAGAGCTCTTGAAGCACCTCCTGGAGTTTCTTCTGCAGCCTTTTACTTTGCTCTGACACCTGAAACATTGGTTTAGTTGGGCAGGGTTGCTCTCCTGGATACCACTGGAAGAAATTATTGGTAAGCTAGAAACAAGATGACGCTTCCTATAGAGAGTCTTGTCTGAAAAGACTTGCTGGAGGCTCCCATCTCAGTGTTTCACTTGTTTCCTTGGGGAAGGGGATTTCCCTAGAGAGTGGCACTCCTTAGAGGTCACAGTTATGGGGTGCCCCCCAGCCTCCTTCTTCCCCCTGAAGCCATCTCAACAGGAAGTGCTCTGAAGCCAAAGAAGCCTCTTGCTCTGCCTCTGGCTTGGTGTTGAGGCCGCATGGCTTTCACCTACAGTATTTGGCCTTATACACTCTAAATTCAACATCATGTCTCATTGCCAAACCCCTGGCAGAAGCTGGGTTGAGTTTCTCAGTGGCGCTATCGACCTCATTGACTAAAGCTGCTGCTCTGTGTTTCTCCCCATCCAAAGGGGTAAAAATAACAGGAACAAGTTGTCGGAAATGAAATTTCAATTCATCCCCGCCCTTTCTACACTTCTGCTGCGACTCCCAAGCGGGGATCAATAGTGTTTAGACAGCCAAGGAGATTTTTTTCCCCCTCTTAAAGCACCAGATCAATAGTAAAAAAAATCCTCCAGCCCTCTGTATGTGTTGTAGTAAATGTGAACAAATCAGAGGCCTTCGGCTAAACGGATTGACTGAAGGCAGCAGCAGTCCAGAGCTTTGTAAGTAAGAGCCCGACAACTGAGCAAATGGTGACTGGGGAGGAAGGCTTCCTGGGCAAAACCATCGCGCAGCCCGCTCGCGTTAGGCACTGTTCTGGTCACAGCGAGCTTTCCAAGGGGATTTCTGTCCAAAGATTCCTACTGCATCGCAATCTATGAGAAATATGCAGTTCTCCGCACACATGCATGGAAACACGGGGATCATGGGCTCATGGGGGAGTGAAGACATTTGCATAGAACACAACTCTCATGAAACTTGGCACCTCACCTCCCATTTTACCTATAATTAACTTTCTCACGTCTTTAAATTGCTTCTGCTACATTTTTTCCTCTTATTCCCCTTGTGTTTTCTTTCCTTAAGTCTGTCCAGCTCCCAAACATGCTTTTTACAGGAAGATGCTAAATCTTTGAGTTACCCATTGCCCCATTACATGCAACTTAGAGCTCAGTAGAGTGCCTGGTCACGGTGGGTGCTTAATAAATATTGATTGATTGTTTGATGTATTATCGATTTTTATGACTTCCTTCATCACAAGTCCTCCCCTGGTCATTGTAACTGACAGTCTGTGAGAGCAGTGTTCTTTCCCATTGCTCCCATAGTATTCTTGGAAGGTTCCAATCCTCAGACCAAGGAGACCATGTCATAATTAAGTTCAAGTTAATTTTTAACTTCCTGTGTGTAGTCTATTGACCGGTTGCTATTCAGCCATTTTCCAATCTTGTCCAACTCCTAATGACCCCATTTGGGGTTTTCTTGGCAGAGATACTGGAATGGTTTGCCATTGCCATCTCCAGCTTATTTTACAGATAAAAAAAAACCGGGTTCAGTGACTTGCCCAGGGTAACAAAGCTAGTAAGTATCTGAGGCCAGATTTGAACTCAGGAAGATGAGTCTTCTTGACTCCAGGCCTGGCACTCTATGCACTAGCTACTATTAAAGATAAAAGTTTATTTTGGAAGACAGGTCTGATCTCATCACTCCTCTGTCCAAAATGACTAAGAAAAGAACTCCCCAGTAGAGCTGTTCAAAGCTTTACACAGGCTGGTTCCAACTTTCCTTTCCAGTCCAATTTTGTACCCTTCTCTCGCACGTATTTTATGCTTTAGATAAACAGGACAATCAGTCCTTCCCAATCTTTCATTGTCTTCTACCGCCTCTAGGGCAGTTAACACTGTCTGGTGCCTGAATTTGTGAATATTTTTGATCTATGTACTACTTTAGATAGTTCTGACTCTAGGAATATAATTTTTCAATATTTTTTTTAACTTTCACTTTTTTTTGAAGGGGGAAAGGCAGGGCAATTTGGGGTTAAGTGACCCAAGGTCACATGGCTAGTAAGTATTAACTCAGGTCCTCCTGACTCCAGGGCCAGTGCTCTACTCACTGCGCCACCTAGCTGTCTCCTCTAGAGATACGTTTAGTTGGAGAAATATTTTGGGGTTCTTGGTGAGAGGAGTGGCTCTCTATTTACATATAGCTCTATAATCTCAGAATCTCAGATTCAGAAAGGACCTCAGGGTTATCCTGTCCAACTTTAACCTATATAATGGAACAAACCACCCTATATAACATTAGGACAGTTAGTTGGCACAATGGACAGAATGCCAAGCTTGGAGCCAGGAAGACTCATTTTCCTGAGTTCAAATCAGATACTTACTAGATGTGTGACCCTGGGCAAGTCACTTAATTCCATTTGTCTCCGTTTCCTCATTTGCAAATGAGAAGGAAATGGAAAACCACTCAAGTATCTTTGCCAAGAAAAATTCAAATGGGGTCATGAGGAATCAGACAAAACTAAACAACACTCCCAAACCCTCTGTTACCCAACATCCACTTCCAGATCCCTAGTGATGGAGAACCTCCACTACCCCCTGGGGCAAGCGTGGGTTCCACTTTTGGATCTAAATCTGCTGCGTTGCTGCTCCTCCTGTATTGCCTTTACTTCTATTCTTTCTAGGAAAGTAGAATAAATTTAATTTATCTTGCATGTACAAGCCCTTCAAATACTTGAACCCAGCTATCATGTTCCCCCAGAACCTTGTTTTCCAGGTTTAACCTTCAACTGGTCCTCATGACTGGCATGATCTTGGTGCCCTTTACCATCAGAGTTACCTTCTCTGGAAGCTCTCCAGTTTATCAGTATCCTCCCCCAAATGTGGCATGCCCAGGACTGAAATGGGTACTCCAAATGTGGTCTAAAGCAGAAGGGAGCTGGGCTCTCACCCCATCGTCTTCCTATGCAGCTTAAAGTCATGCTAGCTGTTTTGCACATACCAAGCCATGCTATTCACTCAACTCTGAGCATACAATTCATTAGAACCCCCAAATCTCTTTCAGATGAAATTCTACCTAGTCCCTCTCCCCTAATATCATACTTAGGAAGGT
>NW_027186103.1:0-12591 GCF_028583685.1 Petaurus breviceps papuanus | reverse complement strand
GGGAAGAACAGAATACTCAGGTTCAGGGTCTGATTGAACAGATTGAATTGTTGATGAAGGAGAAAGGTGGCCAGTGCTATGCTGAATTTAATGTGAATGGAGGAAAGCAAGAAAATGCTATGTATTCCACAGCAGATACATTAACAAACCTGCAAGATATCCTAGAAAGGAAGGTAAGAACCTGAACCCAAGCATTACCTTGTTCACAATAACTATCTCCCACATTTTTATGATGCTTTTAACTCTAAGAAAGTATTTGTCACAAGATTTAGAAATTCAAAAGGACCTTAGAGATCATTTATCCCAAGCCCTTTATTACAGATGGGGAATTGATCATTAAAGGTTAGTTGATTTGCCTTATGGGACAAAGGAGGTTTGACTCTGGGTATCTGAACTATGTTCGAACTTCTTGGTTTTGTCTTACCTATAGACTAAGGGATTTTGGGGGCTGTTTGTTCTTATGAAAATCCACAGTTGAGAAGGATGTGACCATAGGCTGCTTTGAAGTATTTCATTTTGTTCCTTTTCTTATTGTTATGATTAAAAAAAAAACCCATACATGTGTATATATAAAAACTACATATATGCAACACATATGCATTTATGCATGTTTATGCATGTATGTGTATGTATATATGCATATCAATGTGTGTATATATAATAAATATATAATGGAATAAATCCAAACAGTAAATCCTTATATTAATAAGACTATCATTGCCACCCATATGGGATAGGAAAAACACAGGAGAGATAGCCAGTTCTTTGAGAGCCACAGAGAGTTTGGTGTTAACTCTGAGGACTCTCTGCCATTGGATGAAGCACATGACCATTGAGACTGAAAGAAATTGGAATTTTGAAAAAGACCTGCTCTTTCTCATTACCACTGAATAGGGTCAGACAAATGGCCTCAAATGTCCTCTTTCTAGTTAAATTTAAAATGAAGATGTCAGATTGGATAATACTTAGGCAACAGCATACTATTCCTATAGTACAAAAGCTCTGGAGGATAGTGGTGAGAATAATAGTCATCACTTCTGGAGTCACTGGTATTCCTACCACATTTGAGACCCCTCTGTAGCCCTCTGTGATAGCAAATCAAGGAAGAAGTAGCTACACACAAAACCCTGAATTTTTGAAATTCACTCACATAGGTCCGCTCTTTTCCCAGTAGAGTCATTAGTGAGAGCAGTAGATGAACTGTATTTCTATGCAGACCTAGGTGACCTTGTTCTAGGTCAGATGTCCTCACCCTTGAGTCTATGAACTTTAAGAAATATTTCAATAACTATATTTCAATGTAATTAGTTTCCTCTGTAATGATATATATTTTATTTTATGCATCTAAACACATTACTCTGAGAACTGATCCATAAACTTCTCTAGATTGCCAAAGGGGTTTATGACACAAAAAAGTTGTTAATTCCTCTTCTAGGTTTTTGAACCCTTGGGAGGATAAGTACAATGGGCAATATTGATAACTTCTGGAACTGCTCTTCAGAATCTTCAAATACTGATCTTTGGATAATGTTTTTAAATTTTTTATTTCCATTCTTTGGAACAAGATGAATTTGGTGGTTCATGTGGGATGCTTCTCTTTTATTTTTCAGAGTTGCATGATGGGAGTCAAAACTTATCAAAAGGAACCCAGTCTCCCTGGTAAGACTACATTTTGAATCTTGTTCTGTTCTCAGAGTTTGATATTGATGCATCTACTCAGGCAAAAAAAAAGGGGGGGGGGGAAGAGGAGCCAATTGCCCAGACACTTTAGATCCCCTAAAGCACTATAACAACAATAATTCATATTTCTGTAAAAACTAGAGAGGGCAGTGGATAGAGTTACTGGAACGGGAATCAGGAAGACCTATGAGCAAATCTGACCTAACACTTGCTAGCTGTGTGACCCTGGTAAACCTCTATCAGCCTTAATTTCCTCAACTGTAAGATGAGAATAATAATAGCATCTACCTCTCAGGATTGCTGTGAGGACCAAATGAGATAATATTTGTAAAGAAATTAACACAGTACCTGGCACATAGTAGGCACTTAATAAATACTTGTTTCCTTCCTATAATAAATGAAAAACAATTTCTCAAAAGCTTACATTTTTATAATTAAAATTTAATTGCATAAAAAACCCAAAAAGATAATAATAACTGTTTAGGAGACTTACATGTTTCTCTTCCTGAGCTGGAAAATTTTAAAAGAAAGACAAACAAAAAGTAAAGCACAACTAAAAAGAATTCTGGAAATAGTATGTTTGCAAATGCTTAGAATATCTTTTTTTGGCAACTTACAATTGAAAGGCTGAGGGAGCCAAGATGGCGGAGTAGAAGCACGACCTTCCTGCGGCTCCGGCTTCCACCTTCCCCAATCCATGTAAAAAGGGGACTCTAAACAAACTTTGGAGCTGCAGAACCCACGAAATGACATAGAGAAGCTAGCCTCCAGCTGAGGACTGCCCGGCAGGCTGGCAGGAATCGGCCAGCACAGTGCTCTGGGAGCCAAGCCCAGCCCCAAGCAGAGGCTTTAGCCCCAAGGTGGGTGTGACCAGCTGCTGATGGGAGGAAATCAAGATCACCAGAAGCTGTGGCCATTTCCAGATTTAACAATACATAGATGCGAAGGAAAAAGTGAGAGGCCAGTGCAGTCTGGACTTTGGGACCCAGTAAGTGAGAGTGCATGGCTTTTACCCCCGGGGTGAGAAACCACTGAGATGCAGGCACAGCCTGCCAGTGCCACATGGCGGCTTCAGCTCCTAGCCTGCAGTGTGTAGGGGGACCAAGCACCAGTCTGAGGGGTAATTGCTCTTGCTTTAACCTGCTTGGATCTGGATTTCCGTCTAGGGTGGAGGTCCTGGGGTGTGTGTCCAGCTTGCCAGAGTGTGTGGAGACCTCAGAGAGGGCACCCATCTAATACCTCCGGCAGCTGAGAAAACCCCAGCGTTTGGGACGAAAACTCCCCTGTCTGGTGGCAGAGTCCTACTGTGACAAAAAGCCCAAAAGTCAAATAATTGAGTGGCAAAATGAGCAGGCAAAGGAAACAAAGCAGACAGAAGATTCCAACATTACACTCCTATTTTGGGGATAAGAAGGAGCAAGGCATGGAACAGGAGAAAAACAGTGAAGTCAGTACTCCTGCACCAAAAGCTTCAAAGGAAAATACAAGCTGGTTACAGGCCATAGAGGACCTTAAGAAGCAGATAAGAGAAGTGGAGGAAAAATTGGGAAGAGAAATGAGAACAATGCAAGAAAATTATGAAATGAGAGACAAGAGCCTGACTGAAGAAAATAATACCTTAAAAAACAGACTGACTCAAATGGCAAAGGAGGCTCAAGAAGGCAATGAAGAGAAGAATGCCTTAAAAAGTAGAATTTGCCAGATGGAAAAAGAATCGCAAAAGCTCAATGAGGAGAATCATTGCTTCAGAATTAGATTGGAGCAAATGGAAGCTAATGACTTTATGAGAAATCAAGATGCTGTTAAACAGATCCAAACAAATGAAAGAATAGAAGGCAATGTGAAATATCTCATGGGAAAAACCACTGACTTGGAAAATAGATCCAGGAGAGATAACTTAAAATTATTGGACTACCTGAAAGCCATGACCAAAGTAAGAACCTAGAAAGCATCCTCCAGGAAGTTCTCAAAGAAAACTGCCCTGATGTTTTAGAACCAGAGGGCAAAATAAAGGTTGAAAGAATCCACCGATCACCTTCTGGAGAAGATCCCAAAAAGAAAACTCCTAGGAATATTATATCCAGGTTCTGGAATTCCCAGATTAAGGAGAGAATATTATAAGCATCCAGGAAGAAACAATTTGAATATTGTGGAAACACAATCGGAATAATCCAGGATCTGGCAGCTTCTACACTGAGGGATCAAAGGGCTTGGAATGCGATATTCCGGAGGTCAAGGGAGCTGGGACTAAAACCAAGAGTCACCTGCCCAGCAAAACTGAGTATCATGTTTCAGGGGAATATATGGTCATTCAGTGGAATAGAGGACTTTCAAACATTCTTGCTGAAAAAAACAGAGTTGAATAGAAAATTTGACATCCAGATACAAGAAGCAAGAGAAGCCTGAGAAGGTAAACAGGGAAAAGAAATCATAAGGAACTTATCAAAGTTGAACTATTAACATTCCTACATGAAAAAACAATAATTGTAATTTGTGAAACTTTTCTCAGTAGTTGAAGGGATTAGAAATATATATATATATATATATGTCTATATATGAGGGTATATGGGCATATGAATACATATGTGAATGTGTGTATATATGTTTACAGGTATACATAGATAGAGGTCACAGGACCAATTTAACAGGAAGGGATGATACTTAAAAGGTGAAATTAAGAGGTGAGAGGAATATAATGAGAGGAGATGGGGAGAGACAGATTGGGGC
The DNA here is from genome assembly GCF_028583685.1 of Petaurus breviceps papuanus. Classification (NCBI taxonomy): domain Eukaryota; kingdom Metazoa; phylum Chordata; class Mammalia; order Diprotodontia; family Petauridae; genus Petaurus; species Petaurus breviceps. The sequence continues at coordinate 8,184 of NW_027186103.1, read as the reverse complement.
AAACTATCTCATACAGAAGAGGCAAGGGAAAATGGTTACAATGGAGGGGAAGAATAGGAAGGCAAAAGGGAATGGGTCAACCTTATTCCTATTGAATCTGGCTTGAGGAGCGAGTGAAATACACACTAAATAGGGAATCTCACCCTCCAGGAGAATAGGGGGGGAAGGGGATGAGAGGGGGGATGATGGAAGGGAGAGCAGGCTGGTGGGGGAGGGAAGTTGGAAGCACCCACTTTTGAAAAGGGACAGGATCAAAGTAGAGACTAGAACAAGTGGGAGGTGGGATAGGAGGGAGGGAAATATAGTCAGTCTTTTACAATATATCTACTACGTTATTGTTTTGCATTAGCCGCACATGTACAACCTATACTGAACTGCTTGTCTTCCCAGTGGGGGTGGGTGGCAGGGGGGGAAGGGAATGAATCTGGAATTGAAAGTTTTAAAATCAAATATTCGAATATATATATATATATATGTGTGTGTGTGTGTGTGTATACATATATATATATATACTATTATTAATACCATCTTACATGTAATTAAGAAATAAGATATACAGGCAATGATGCATAGAGATCCACTGGAAAAGTCGAAACGGATATGGGAGAAAATATGGGAGAGAGCAGGTTGGAAGTGGGGATATCCTGTGGGACTGCTGTTTTGGGGGGATGGGTGGGGGGAAAACAGGGAGAAAATTTGTAACTCAAAATCTGGTGGAAACGAATGATGTAAATCAGAAGTTAATAAAGCATTTTTTAAAAAAAGAATATCTTTTTTTTCAATTTTAAGAACATTTTTATTTAAAGTTTTCAGTTTCAAATTCTATCCCTTCCTCTCCTCCCTACCAATGCCCCCTGCCCCCGCCAAGACAGTAAGCAATGAGATATAGGTTATACATTATGTAAAACATTTCCATATTAGGCATTTTGTTTAAGAAAATGCAAAAGAAAGAAATGAAAGAAAAAAGAAATATGGCATCCTTTGTATTCAAACAATATCAGTTCTTTCTCTGGAGGCAGATAGTATGCTTCAACACTAGTCCTTTGGGATTGTCTTTTATCATTCTGTTTCTGAGAATGACTAAGTCATTCACAGTTCTTCATAAATGAATATTACTCTTACCATGCACAATGTTCTCCTAGTTCTGTTCACTTCACTATGCATCAGTTCATGTAAGTATTTCGAGATTTTTCTGAAGTTCACCTGCTTGTCCTTTCTTATTGCACAGTAATATTCCATTCCAATCACATACCACACCTTGATTAGCCATTCCCCAATTGATGAGCATTCCTTTGATTCCTGATTCTTAGCCATTACAAAAAAAGTTAGTATACATATTTTTGTACAAAAAGCTTCTTTCCCTTTTTTATGTATTTCTTGATTTGTTGTCTTTTATTTTTGTTATTTAATTTTATCTGTCTCTATCTCTACTTTTCTAGCTCTTTGTATCTCTGTCTGTCTTGCTTACCAAACAAGGCAATGTTTTATTCATTTAGTTAGTAAATAACTAACTATACTAATATAGACCTAGCAGTGGTATTGCTGGATCAAAGAGTGTGCACAGTTTTATAGCCCTTTGGGCATAGTTCCAAATTGCTCTCAAGCGTGGCTGAACTAGTTCACACCAGAATATCTTTTGATTGGGAACATTAAATAATACATATTTTTCAGCAATGTGATATCTTTGCAAAAATTTTCATGTAGTAGGACACAAATGAATAATAAATAAATATACTCCTAAATCAATTGTTTTGTTTTTGCTTTGTTGAAGGGGGAGAGGGAAGAGAAATTGGGGTTAAGTGACTTGCCCAAGGTCACATGGCTAGTAAGTGTTAAGTGTCTGAGGCCATATTTGAACTCAGGTCCTCCTGACTCCAGGGCTGGTGCTCTATTCACTGTGCCACCTAGCCACGTGATCAATTGTTTTTCCAGCTCCATAATAATACTTTGTCATTTAAAAGTAATGTTTTGGCAGTTTGGTTGGTTTTACAGTGAACAAGTAATTAATTTAAATAGTATTGTCATTTTTCCTATATTGGGTTAAAAGGCAGATATGTCAGATATTTAAAACATTCTTGATGTCCCAAAATGCAATAATATAGTAATTCAAAAGGGAAACAAAAAAAGCTTATCTAAATAGAGACTAATTAAGAGCAACTTAAATAATGAAGAAACCAAAGTACAAACCATAGAAACAATAAATAACTATGTTAAAGAGAATGACAAGAATGAGCGAGAATACCAGTATTGTTTCTATGAAATAAAAGTAATCTTTGGAGAAAAAAATTATGACTTTGAAAGCATATATTGGGGCAGAGTCAAGGTGGCAGAGTAGAAACAACACTTCATAGAGCTCCAGTTCCCACCACTTCCAATTCATGTAAAAGGTGACTCTGAACAAACTTTGGAGCTACAGAACCCAAAAAAATGACACAGAGAAGCTAACCTCCCACTGAGGAGATCTAGGCAGGCTGGCAGGGAGCAGCTAGTGCAGCACTCTGGGAGCCCACTCCAGCCCTGTACTAGCCAGAGGTTTTAGCCCAAGGGCAGGCCTGATCAGCCTCTGGCTTAGAGGGACTTTAGATCACCAGTAGCTGTGGTAGTTTACAGAATTATCAACACATAGATGCTAAGGAAAAAGTGAGAGGTCAGTGCATTGTGGACTTTGGGAACTGGGAATTTGGGAGTGTGGTCAGCCTTTATCCCCTGGAGGGAGAAGGTGCTGAGGCACCGTGGCTGTGCAGCCACCCCCATGTGGCAGTTTCAGCTCCTGGCCTGCAGGCTGTAGGGAGACCAAGCAACCAGTCTCAGGGGTAATCAATCTTGCTTTTACCTGCTTGGATCTGGATTGTGGTCTAGGATGGAGGTCCTGGGGTATGTGCCCAGCTTGCCAGAGTATGTGGAGGCTTCAGAGAGGGCACCCAATTAATACCTTCAGCAGCTGCAAAAACACCAGCATTTGGGATGAAGCTCCCCTGTCTGGTAGCAGAGTCTTACTGTGGGAAAAAGCCCCAAAGTCAAGTAATTGAGTTGCAACATGAGTAAACCAGGGAAGCAAAGCAAAGAGAGGAATATAATATTAGACTCCTATGTCAAGCATAGAACAGGAGGAAGGCAATGAAGTCAGAACTCCTGAAAAAAAGCTTCCAAGAAAATATGAGCTGGTTATAAGCCATTGAGGAGCTTAAAAAGGATCTTGAAAACAATTTCAGAGAAGTGGAGGAAAAATTGGGAAAAGAAATGAGAACGATGCAAGAAAATTATGAAATGAGAGTCAACAATCTGACTGAAGAAAATACCACCTTAGAAAATAGTCTAATTCAAATGGCAAAAGAGCCTCAAAAAGGCAATGAGGAGAAGAATGCCTTAAAAAGTCAAATTTGCCAGATGGAAAAAGAATCTCAAAAGCTCACTGAAGAGAATTATTCCTTCATAATTAGAATGGAACAAATGGAAGCTAATGACTCTATGAGAAATCAAGATTCTATTAAATAGATTGAAACATGAAAAAATTGAAGGCAATGTTAAATATCTCATTGGGAAAACCACTGACCTGGAAAATAGATCCAGGAGAGATAATTTAGAAATTATTGGACTACCTGGAAGCCATCATCAAAAAAAGAACCTTGAAATCATCCTTCAAGTAATTCTCAAGGAAAATTATCCTGATGTATTAGAACCAGAAGGCAAAATAGAGGTTGAAAGAATCCACCAATCACCTCCTGAAAAAAATCCTAGGAATATTATAGCCAGGGTTCTGGAATTCCCAGATCAAGGAGAAAATATTACAAGAAACCAGGAAGAAACAAATTGAATGCTATGGAAACATAATCAGGATAACCCAGGATCTGGCAGCTTCTACACTGGGGGATTGAAGGGTTTGGGATATGATGTTCTGGAGGGTAAAGGAGCTAGGATTAAAACTAAGAATCACCTGCCCAGCACAATTGGATATCATGTTCCAGGAGAAAATATGATCATTCAGGGAAATAGAGGACTTTTAAGCATTCTTGCTGAAAAAACCAGAGTTGAATAGAAAATTTGACATTCAGATACAAGAAGCAAGAGAAGCATGAGAAGGTAAACAGGGAAAAGAAATCATAAGGAACTTATCAAAGTTGAACTATTTACATTCCTACATGGAAAAATGATAATTGTAACTTATTAAACTTTTCTCAGGATGAGAACAATTGAAGGGAATCTAAATGTATATGGATATATATATATGTATATATATATATACACACACACACATACATATATATGTCTGTATAGGACAGTATATGGGCATATGAATCCATATGTGAGTGTTTGTATATATGTGTACAGCTACACATAGATAGAGGGGACAGGACCAGTTTAATGGGAAGGGATGATACTTAAAAGATGAAGTTAAGAGCTGAGAGAGGAATATAATGAGAAGAGATAGGGAGAGACAGATTGGGGTAAACTATCTCAATACAGAAGAGGTAAGGGAAAATGGTTACAAAGGAGGGGAAGAACAGGAAGTCAAAAGGCAACGGGTCAACCATCAACCTTATTCTCATTGAATTTGGCTTAGGGAGGGGATGATATACATACTAAATAGGGTATCTCACCCTACAGGAGAGAAGGGGGGAAGGGGATAAGAGGGAGGATGATGGAAGGGGGGGAAGGCTGTGGGGGAGGGAAGTTGGAAGCACAGACTTTTGAAAAAACGGGATCAAAGTAGAGAATAGAACAATTGGGAGGTGGGATAAGAGGGAGGGAAATATAATCAGTCTTTTACAATGTATCTGCTATGAAAATATTTTACATAGCTACACATGTACAACCTATATTGAATTGCTTATCTTCCCAGTAATGGTGGGTGACAAGGGAGGAAGGGAATGAATCTGGAATTAAAAGTTTTATAATCAAATGTTTTATGTATATGTATGTATATGTGTGTATGTATATATGTGAAATAAGATATACAGGCACCGGGGCATAGAGAACCCCCATGCCCTACTGGAAAGTTGGATGGGGTATGAGTAAAGATATAGAAGAGAGCAGATTGGAGGAGGAGATATCCAATGGGATCACTATTTTGGGGTGATGGGTAGGGGAAAAACGGGGAGAAAATTTATAACTCAAAATTTTGTGGAAATGAACGAAGTAAACTAGAATTTAATAAAGCATTTGATAAAAAGGGAAAACATATTAACAAAGTAGAAAAATAGAGAATTAAATTTATTGAATTTAGAAACTAGAAAACAAACACAAGAATAAAATAATGCACACAAGAAAAATAGAGTAGACAGATAACAACTGAAAATAAGAGATTATCAAAGTGATTGAACTAAAAGCTGGAAAATACAACATTGCCTTATTTGGTAAGCAAGACAGATACACAGAGAAATAGAAAGGCAGAGATAGAGACAGATCAAATTAATTTACAGAAACAAAAGTCAGTAAGTCAACAAGCATTTATTAAGCCCTTTCTAATGCTAAGGACTGGAAATACAAATATAACTCAAAGGAAAGATTATCCCTGTCCTCCAGGAACTTAAATTCTAATAGAGAAAGATAAGACAGAAAAATAAGGTAAAAATTGAGGGGAGAGTGGGGAGGAAAGGTCCTGTGTGGGGGCATAGTGGATAAAGAAGTCCAGATAGTCAGATAAAGAACCATAAGAGGAGTAAAGGAATGAATATGGATGACCTGGGGCACTTTCTCAAAGTGGATGTTCTGGGAGGAGCTCACTAATAGAAAGAGGGAGGGTGGGGGTGGAGGCATCTTCCAGGATGATAAAGCTTCTGAGACATTGAGGAGGAGTCCAGAGAGTAAGGAGAAGAGATAAGAGAGTAATGAAAGAGTGAACATGACTTTGTTGGCATTTCTTTTCTTTAGTATAATCAAAAACATCTATCTTAATCAATAATTAACTTTATTCATAATGAAAATAAACACTGAATGTTTCGCAAGATTTATGGAACAAATCAGGATATCCCCTCTTCTCATTTTATAAATTTTTGATATAATAACAAAGTTAAAGATAGAAAGATTAAAAGAGACAAATTTTCCATTATTCCTGATGACATGATGGCTTACTTAGAGAATTCCAGAGAATCAACCCAGAAACTAGTTGACTATTATTAGAGAAGAAAGAAAAAAAAAAAGAAACAAGCATTTATTAAGCACTTGCTACATACTAGGCATTGTGCTAAGTACTAGGAATAAAAGTATAAGCAAAAAGATAGTCTCTACTTTCAAGGAACTTCTTTTTTAATGGGGGAAGGCAACACACTACAGAGAGATGAAAATGAGGGGAAGGATGAGGAAAGGAGAGGAAGCAGTAGGATATAAAATGAGTTCACAAAAAAGTATAAGAATTTCTATAAAATACTAACAAAATCCAGGAGATCAGAGAAAAAAAACTCATTTAAATTAACTACAAAATGTATGAAATGTTTGGTATTAATCTACCAAGACATGATCAGGACCTATGTAAATATACCATTTGTCTTAACATGTCTAGGACCCAACTGACTGAAGCAGTTTTACCCTGGCCCCTTTCTTTATGAGTTTCCTCTGTCTGTGCTTTCTCTCTCCTGGTCTACACGGGCTTCTTAACACCTTGTGTTTATTTAGCTTCATGCATTTCAATTTATTCCATAAAAAACTGGGTTACTCTTTGAATCTTCATTGTGGATTCAGTAAGTTGACTTTTAAAGGTCACCCTTAGGCAGAGTCAATCATCCTTCACTGTTAAATTGTTTCCTGTTTGATTCATGTAAGGAAGTAGTAATTCTCACCTTATAATGAGGTCAATTCACTGGTCAGGTCTTTTATATTTAAACACCTCTTACTAGGGCCCTTTTCTGTGATTAGGAACTGGGATTTAAAGGACATATCCCTTACAAAGGAAGGGAATGGTTGTGTAAGTAAGAAATACAGAGCAAAGGCTGGAGTGTTCTCAATATACTCAATACAACACAAGGACCTAACAAGACTTGTCTAAGGGGCAACACTGGAGATTCACATTCACAAATTTTTTTCAGGAGTGGCCATGAAAAGTTCCTATCTCTGAGGTGGAGGGCTTTAAAAATAATCCAAATGACACAGCAGATAACAAAAGAAAACTTACAAGGAAGCAAAGAAAAGAAGCTCTCAACACATGTAGTATTTATTACATAGGCTTCCTTGAAATGGAAGTTTATGGCTATATATTTTGAATTTTCTCTTATGTTCTGCTGTGTATGTGATTTTTTCTTTTCTCCTTTTGTATTTAAGTTTTAATATTTAAATTCATAATACATTTCTTTTTCTCTAATTATTGTGTATTTAATTTTGGGAAAGATTAAGAAAAAGCAAAAGGAATAATCCAGATTAGCTGCTAGTCAATGGGTTGATTCATCACAGATTTACAGAGGCCATGTGACTCACTCATATGGGTTGTTTGAAAGACTGGAAAGATGAGGTTGTGTATGGACTTAAATTAGAGAAGTAAGGTAGACCAGTAGTACACCATGCTATGGATCCAATCATTGTCTGTTTTAGACCTGCATAGAATATACCACCAGATCTCTGTGTATCAGGATAGACCAGCTTGAGTAGATGTCCCAAAAGAATTCTGGGCCACCTGCCACTTAACTCTTATGCTCCAAGCAACTGTAAGTTGAAATGCAGGTGCTGGACTGCATTGGTACTTGGAGTTTCTTCCCCAGGATTGCTTATACCAATGAAATCACATGTTTGGTTCCCCCCCACCCCCACCACCAAATTTTTTGTATGTATTATAGTTATTTAGATTCCTGTCCTATGGGGCTACAGATGCCATGTGAATAGGAGTATTGTTTTAGTTAAACTCTGTATCTCTCAAAATGTATAGCACAGGACTCTGCACCCTGGTTTTTAATAAGTGTTTGTTATTTGACTTGACTGACAAAATGCTTCACTCACTGTGGCAGGGCTTTCTTGCTCCATTTTTATGATAAATCATTAAAAAATGCCTTCTATTAAAGTGCCTTCCACTCTTTCTCTATCCACCATGGTGCCTTCTACAGCTTCAACTATATAATAGATTGCTTAATGAATGCCTTATGAGTAGAACTGAGTTGTAATGAAATAGCATATAATCTCTTGTTATACTGATGACCTGTTGGAGGTCAGAGGGAATGACTACTAATGGGTCACTTTTGTATCAACAGAGCTAAATGACAA
>NW_027186102.1:0-14232 GCF_028583685.1 Petaurus breviceps papuanus | reverse complement strand
CTGCATATCACTGGTGCCCAGCCTGAAGACTCAGCCACCTACCTCTGTGCTGTGGGGGCACAGTGATCCCCAGGCACCTGCAGGCTGTGCACAAACCCTAGAGCTGAGACAGACCCTTCCAGAGAGCACATATGACACCCAAAACCAAACCCACTGCTTATTTTCCTAGTTCTCATTTAAACTCCATCATTTGATTCTAGAGTCAGTCATTTATCTAACTCCCCCTGCCCTGTCCTCTATAACCATTGGTATTACAAGGTTATAGAACAGAACTAGCTCAAATTGGGTGGTAACCAGTGACCTGGTAGAGGTCACCCCTCTTAATTACTCAGTCTGGCCTCACAGAATATGTTAGGGTCAACACTCAAAACACAACAGTGCTTTGAGATCTCCAAACCAAGTCCCATGTGGATGTAGAGTTATGATATGAACTTTTGTAGAAATTCAGTTATATGAAAGACTTTCACCCCTGTTATAAAAGTCATATTCTTGGTTTAGAGAAGGAATCTCTCTGATTCACAAGATACTTGTTTCATTAAGAGTATTCGTTGTTTTTGGTTTTGGTTTTTTTTTTTTAATGATCATGATTTATTTTAGACAGTAAGGGGAGGGTTATAGCATGGCATTAGTCTGCTAATGCTTACTTCATGGAGACATTTCTTTGTTCTGGGATATAGCTCCATACCCCACTGTCTCCAAAATGAAATTTCTCTCCTGATTCCATGGACTGCAGCTGGCCCCCCAAGTTCTATATCAATCCATGCATGTCCCAAATTACTATAAACGGGAAATATCTCTCATGTCTGTTCTCTAAGACCCTATCACATACTTAAAACTCTTCCCTCCTCATTCACAATCCTTCTGTCATAGGATTTTACAGTTAATTGATTTTGTTAATTTTCTTTTGACTTATTAAAACAATTAGGTAAATTAAAATAGCACAGCAACACAGACAACCATGTAAAAGATTTTCAAATAGCAAGCTACAGGATCTGTTGCAACTTAGATGAACTCCTCTTTCCTTCAGATTCCTTCCTATCTTGTAGAAGGAGGGAAAGGAATAGATTTGGAACATTATAGGAATCACCAGGAGTTCATCATCAAGTGCTTTGAGGAACAGGGAAACCCTAGAGTTGGCTCCCCTTTCTCTCCCTGTAGCTTTTTTTTCAAAGCTTGCTCATCTCGACCAGTTCAAACTTTCTCCATTCTGGTCTTTATCTACTCCACCAATTCCTATCTCCTCCAGTTCCACAATGTTTCTGGGATCCCCCAGTGGCCCTTAGAACTCCATGGATCTATGCCCCTCTATATTCCACCCCACTTAGAACTATCCCCATTCCAACCACTGAGAAGGAAATTCTATAATGGATTCTGGACTGTGAAACAAACACGGCCAGGGAACACAAAAAAAAAACATCTATGACAAGAGTCATGGGTAATGGTATACACTTCCTAGTGGTACTGCAGCCATGCTCACCCACATAGGGCTCATTCGCATGCGTTGTGCATTCACCAAAGGAAGATCTTGTCAATTATGTAATAAATTAATTATTAACCAGGCAGTGGTTGAGGTATATACTTTGGCCACTGGAGGGTGCTCTGACAACATAAAAATGAATTATATGAGGGAAGGCATCTACCTATAGACTAGAGATCTCCAAACGAAGTCCCATGTGGATGTAGAGTTATGATATGAACTTTTGTAGAAATTCAGTTATATGAAAGACTTTCACCCCTGTTATAAAAGTCATATTCTTGGTTTAGAGAAGGAATCTCTCTGACTCACAAAATACTTGTTTCATTAAGAGTATTCGTTGTTTTTGGTTGTTGTTTTTTTTAATGATCATGATTTATTTTAGAGAGTAAGGTAACTATAAAATGTGAGCACAGCAAAAGCACAAAATTGTCAAAAAGAAAATCTTTCCAAAAGTAAGTTGGAATGAAGTTGTTTCACCTGATGAAGTCTCTTCTCCAACAGTTGATGGGTAGAGATGGAGGAGAAAGAATAAGTTAAAGACTATAGATCTGCTTACACATTTTTACATCCTACTGAAATGAGTTGAGGAAAGAAACAGACAAGAAAAGCAAGGATTGGGCACCATCTTTCTTTGGTTTTTCCTATCTCTGGGGTTTAATGACAATGGCTTATCTTGTCTTATCCTCTTTAGGGCTCTGGCAAATTCACTTTCTCCTATGAAAATAGCAAAGATAGCCCTTTCTTGCACTTAAGGCTACTTCCTCCTTTGTAGCCCAATTAAATTCAGAGTCCAGTGTGGCCTGAGACAGAAACCTTCTTCCTGGGTTCCCCAGGCTTCCTTTACGCATATGATGTCACAATGACTTCTTCAAGATAGAAAAGAAGCAAATCAAAGTAATGGACTTGATGTCCCTAAGCCTCTCACCCACATCTAGGACACAGAACATGCTTTGAGTTGCTATTCACTTATTTCAGTCATGTCTGCCTCTTCGTGACACTATTTGGGGGATTTTCTTGGCAAAGACACTGCTTTGTCATTTTCTTCTCCAGCATATTGTTTTTACAGATGAAGAACATGCAGTGAGACCTCAATACAAATAAAGAAGGCTTACCTCTGTAGTATCTCTCACATATGCCCCTATCATTCCTTTGATGCTGTCACCACGCTGGTTCAGGTCCTGGACTTTTTCAGTAGCCAGCTGGAGGTTCAGCCTGCCACAAGTCTCTCCCCATTCCATGTCTCTCTTCTATTCAGCTATGAAAGTCAACTTTGTAAAACACAGGTCTCACCATGTCTTTCCCTTTACTGCTTCAACTCTTCTGGCTCCCCATCACCACCAGGATTGAGTCTGCTCTCTGACTTTCAAAGAACTTCCTCCAAATTTTCCAGCCTTCATACACCTAACCACCCCACTCCCAATAATCCCTTGGTGTTATTGTGACACTGGCTGCCTTGCTGCACTCCATTTCTTTAAGATAGAAAAGAATCCATCTCCTGAACCTGGGAATTTTACTGGCATTTCTACTTCATCTTGAATGTCCTCCTTCCTCTTCCCTGCCTCTTATTGCCTACCTTACTTTAAGTCCCAGTTAAATCCTACCTTTGTAGGAAGCCTTTTTTATTCTCCATTAATTCTGCTGACTTCTGTCTGCTGATTATTTTAAACTGAAGATATGAATGCATATATATATGTATATATACATGCATATATATTTGATTATATATGGTTACTTTCATGTGGTCTCCCACATTAAACTATGATTCCCTTCATGAGCAGGAATTTTCTTTTCCCTTTCTTTGCATCTTCACTTGTTATTAGAGTGCCTGGAACATGGTAGGTTCATACTAGAAGCTTCTTAACCAATAGAAAGAGCCTTGGATTTGGAGTCACAGAGTATCATATAAAATCCCATCTCTGAGATGTTACTATGGACTTCCAGTGTTGGTCACACAACCAATCCAGGATTCATTTTCCTCATCTGAAAAGGAAGATTTGATTAGATGGTTTTTAAGATCCTTTTCAGCTGTAAAGCCATGATCTTATCATCCTAAGATGTCCTTGAAAGTTCCAAAAGATTTTATATCCTAAGAATAGTACTGAAAGCATCTTACTGTACCCAAAGTAGCCAGGAATCTTTCCTGGTCAACTTCTCCTCATTGCCTTAACGACTCCATGGTTGACCTAAGGGGGGGCAGGACTACCATGGGCAAAAATGTCTATGGGGTGGATCTGTGTGCCTGTGAATGGGATCTTATGTAATGTATAAGAGATGCATCTCTGATTGGCTGGGCAGTCAGGCATCACTGGGTTTCCTGGTATAATGAGAAAACTACAAACATTTAGATTTGAGAAAGATACCTCAAACAGAGAGTACTGGTGTGTAATCCAGGTTACAGAACTGAGTGCTTATTGATGAAGGCAAAAGAGAGAATGGAGATGCCCCTAAGGACTTCATTAGTGATCATGTGGCTTCTGCTAAAATGTGAGTTGGGGTTCTGTAGATGCAAATATTAAATGGACCTTAATGTTGGGACCAAAATGTTATATGGCACCTAAAAAGAAAGATAGTTCCCAAAAAGCTAAGTGGGAAAGGAAAGACTTCAGTGAAAATTACATAGGATTTCCACAGATGCATTGCTGGGGGCAAAGGGTAAGGGAAGCAATGTTGAAGGGGATGGTGACCTGATGATCAGTTTCCAGTGTCTGAAATTATCTTTTACACAGGGGTGAGATGCCAACAGAAGGTGGAACAGAACCCTCAGTTTTTGACTGTCCAGTATGGAAAGAGTATCACTATCAACTGCACTTATTCAGACCAAGGTTCTCGGGGCCTACAGTGGTTCAGGCAGGATCCTGGGAAAGGCCTCACCTCCCTCTTTTACATAACTACAGAGGAGAAACAGAATGGAAGGTTAAGATGCATGATCAACAGAAAGGAGCGCCGTAGCTCCCTGCACATCACTGATGCCCAGCCTGAAGACTCAGCCACCTACCTCTGTGCTGTGCAGGCACAGTGATCCCCAGGCACCTGCAGCCTGTGCACAAACCCTAGAGCTAAGACACAGGGCCTTGCAGAGAGCATATTATAACACCCTAAAAGCATATCACTGCTTATTTTCCTGGTTCTCATTTAAATCCCTTCACTTGATTCTGGGATCAATCACTTATCTAATGCCTACCCTGTGCACCCATTGATAATACAACATTATATAACAGAACTAGCTGAAATTGGATGGTATCCAGTGACTTGGTGGAGGTCATATCTCTTAATTACTCAGTCTAACCTCACAGAATATGTTAGGGGTCAGCACTAAGGAGAGTTCTATAATGTGTCATTAGCCTGTTAATGCTCACTTCACAGAGACATTTCTTTGTTCTTTGATATATCCCTGTGTCCCACTGTCTTTCCAATGTGAAATTTCTCCCCTGATTCCATGAACTGCAGCTGGCCCCCAGGTTCTATATCAATCTATGTGTATTCCAAATTACTAAAAACAGGACATGTCTCTCATGTCTGTTCTCTGAACCTCTATCCCATACTTAAAATGCTTCCCTCCTCATTCATGATCCTTCAGTCATAGGATTTGACAGTTAAGTGATTTTTTAATGATCTTTTGATTTATTAAAACAATTAGGTAAATTAAAATAGCACAGCAACACTAGACAACAATGTAAAAGGCTTTCAAATAGCATGCTGCAGGATCTGTTGCACCTTGAATGGACTCCCCTTTTCCTCAAATTCCTTTCTAACTTGTAGAAGAAGGCAAAGGAATAGATTTGACAGGTTGGAGGACTCACTAGGATTTCCTCATCCAGTGCTTTGAGGGAACAGAGGGAGGGGAAAGCCCTAGAGTGGCCTCCACTTGGTCTCACTGTGGCTATTTTCTCATCTTGACAGGCTCAAACTTTCTCCCTTCTGAACTTTTATCCAGTCCACCAATTCCCATCTCCTCCAGGTCCATAGAATTTCTGGGATCCTTCAGTAGCCCACAGAACTCCGTGGATCTCTGCTTCCGCTACATTCCAGCCCACTTAGAACCATGCCCACCATTGAGAAGGATAATCCATAATGGATTCTGGACAGTGAACACACATAGTCAGTCACTCTATCAGGGAGCACAAAATAAGATCTATGACAAGAGGCATGGTGCTGGTATACACTTCCTAGTGCTACTGAAGCCATGCCCACCCACACTGGGCTCATTCCTATGCATTCTGAAATCACCAAAAATACTTAACAATTGATTAATTATTAACCAGTTAGTGGTTAAGAGATATAGATATATAGATATTGCCACTGGAGGGTGCTCTGACTACATATAAATGGAGGAGGAGTCCCCCTATAATGACAAGAGATCTCCAGACCTAGTCCTATGTAAATTTGGTGTTCTGATCTGAACTTTGTGCTGAAATTAAATTACATGAAAGGCTCATCATCCCTGTTATCACATCTATATTCTGGATTTGGAGAAGGATTTGCCCTTTCTGATTCACAAACTATCGGTTTCATTAATAGGATTCAAGTCATTCCCCACCCCAAGTACTTCCTCTATTCAGCTATCAAAGTCATCTTCCTAAAATGCAGGCCTGACCCCCTAGTAAATCAACTCTTTGGCTCCCTATCACCACCAGGATTGAATCAGCTGGGCCCTCAGCAACCTTCTTAATGTGCCTCACCGCTAAATCTTTCAATCTTCATACACCTTACCACTCCACTGCCAAGTACTCTTTATATTCCAGTGACATTGCCCACCTCATTGCACCTGCTACAAAAGATTCCATCTCCTGAATTTAGGAACTTTTACTGGCATTTCCACTTCCTCTTGAATGCCCACCCTCCTCATTTCTACCTCCTGGCTTACCCAGCTGTAAGTTCCAGCTAAAATTCCACTTTCTGTGAGAAGCCTTTCTTGTTGCCCCTTAAGTCTAATGATTTCTGTCTGCTTATTATTTCAAGTTGATCATATATATTAATATATATTATATATGTACATATATATACATATCATATAAAGCTATTTGCATATTGTCTTCCCCATTAGACTATGACTCCACCTAAAAGCAGGGACTTTCTTTTACCATTCTTTGTTTCACCAGCTTTTAATATGGTGCTGGGCTAATAGTAGGTGCTTAATAAATGTTTATTAACTAATAGAAAAGCCTTGGATTTGGAGTCAAAGCATATTATATAAAATCTCTTCTCAGAGATTTCACTATGGACTTCCAGTGTTGGTCACACAACCAATCCAGGAGTCAATTTCCTCATCTGGAAAATGAGATTAGAATAAATGGTTTCTGAGGCCCTTTTCAGCTCTAAGACTATAATCTTATCATTCTAACATGTTTTTGAAAGTTCCAACAGATTTTATATCCTAAAAATAGTACTGAAAGCATCATATAGTACCCAAAGTAGCCAGGAATCTTTCCTAGTCAACTTTTTCTCATTGTCCTAAAAATTCACTGGTTGACCTAAGTGGGGCAGCACTAATATGTGCAAAAATGTCTTGAGGGGGGATCTGTGTGTCTGTGAATGGGAACTTGTGTAATGTATAGGAGATGTAGCTCTGATTGGCTGGGCAGCCAGGTTGAAGCATCACTGGTATTTCCTGGTACAATGACAGAACTACAAACATTTATATTTGAGAAAGACACCTTGAATAGAGAGTACTGGTGTATAATCCAGGTTACAGAACTGAGTGCTTATTTATGAAGGCAAAAGGGAGAATGGAGAAGCCCCTAAGGACTTCATTAGTGATCATGTGGCTTCTGCTAAAATGTGAGTTGGGGTTCTGGTGATGGGAATATCATATGGGACCAAAATATTATATGGGACCTTAAAATAGAGATATCATTCAAAATGCTAAGTAGAAGAGGCAAGGCTTCAGCTAAATGCACACAGGGTTTTATATGGATGGATTTGGAGGGATAGAGCTTGAGGAAATAAACGTTAAAAGGGATGGGGAACTGATGGCCAGTTTCTAGGGTCTGAAATTGTCTTTTTGCACAGTGGCAAGCTGCCAACAGAGGGTGGAACAGAATCCTCAGTTTTTGAGTGTCCAGAAGGGAGAGGACATCACTATCAACTGCAATTATTCAAACCAAGCTCAAGGCCTACAGTGGTACAGGCAGGATCCTGGGAAAGGCCCCACTTTACTATTTTACCTGGCTTCTGGGGAAAAGGAGGAAGGAAGGTTCAAATCCACATTGAACAGAAATGATCGTCACAGTTCTCTGCACATCACTGATGCCCAGCCTGAAGACTCAGCCACCTACCTGTGTGCTGCGGATGCACAGTGATCCCCAGGCACCTGCAGTCTGTGCACAAACCCTGTGGCTGCAGCCCCAGTCATACTCTCCAGAAGACTGACATGGCAGGACAGCGTCAGAGTTGTTTACTTTTTCTCTCAGCCTCACCTCCTTCCTGGATCCACACTGGACACCTTTTAATGGCAGCTCTACCTTATGATTCCAACATCAAGAGTTTATCCCTTACTTTCTGACCATTCCCTACTACAGGGTAGTAACAAAAAGCCAGGGCAGTCTGAGGATACAGGTGGAGACGTGGTAGCAGGCACACTCCTCTATTTTTTCCCTGAATGTTTTTTTTTTAATAATCCCAATGTTTTAGTATCTTTGTCCCCACTTCTATGCAGAGGGATGTCCCATGTGGCAAAGAGTCTAAGTAGAGGGGGAAAAAACATATACATAAGTTATTAAGTGTGATGGGTCATGTAATATTCCACAGACATTGCACTCTCACCTCTACCTCCACCCCCACCCATCCATCTCTGTAAAAAGGGGGAAGGGGACAGGGAAACTACTTTTTCTCATGTTCCCCAGAACCCGCATCATCTTTGAAATTAGGCAATGTCCTCTGCCAATTTTTGTTCTCACCATGTACATTTTTGTATTTTTTCCCCTTCATTCATCCTACTTCACTCAGCTATACTTCATATAAGACTTAGCACATTTCTGTGTCAGTAAGTCAATATGCATTTATTAAGTGCTTATAACCCATCCAGACTATTGTTAGAATAAAATGATGTAATGTTTGTGAAGGCTTAAAATAGTTCCTGGTATTTAGTAGGTGCTTAACAAATGTTTGTCTTCTTTCTTCCCTACTATGTACTAACCACTGGGTCAACTTTGCTTTACAAATATTATCTTATTTAATGGTCACAAAAATCCTGGGAGTTAGATGCTATTATGATTCTTACTGTACAGTTCAGGAAATGAACTTCAGACAGACAGGTGAAATGACTTGCCCAGGGTCACACGGCAGGTAAATGTCTGAGGTCAGATTGGAACTCTTCCTGGCTCCAAACTCAGCACTTTATTCACTGTAGTTGCTTCGAGGAAACTGGTGTCACTGGATCTCAGGGTGCTTAGATAGGAGTAAGCCATAAGGAAGGCCAGAAGGTAGTAGGAGCCAGGTGATGAAGGGTTTTGAGTGTCCTTCAGAATTCTCTGAATTCCTCATCATCATTGACATAAAAAATATTAAGAGACATTGGCTGGGCAGCCAGGTTGAAGCATCACTGGTGTTTCCTGGTACAATGACAGAATACCAGCATATGTTTAGTCATTCCCCAGAGATTACAAGTCTCAACCCAGCTTTATAGAGGAGCCTGAGCACTGAAGGGAGGATTCTCCTGTTAAGACCACTTCTCTAGAGGCTTCTTCTAAGACTAAGATAGTTCCTTGTTCCACATTTCCCTTTTTCCTCAGATGGGCCTCTAGGATTTGACTGACTTCCCCATCCTCAATTCTCCCACCATCAACATCAAATCTCCCTCTACCTCCCTCTCTTCTATCTCAATTATTGTATATTAAGTACAGCAGATTTCTGGTTGCCCACCTGTCTTTTCTATCTCTGCAATGATTGATATTTCTTTAATTCTAATAAGAATAATAGAAGAAAGGGGAAGTATGACCTAGGCACCATCATCATAGCTCACATTTCTGTAATGTTTTAAGTCTTCAAAGTGTTTTTCATATATCTTGTTGTGCCTGGCTTTCCCATCCCCCTACCTCAGCCCTCCCTCAGGGAAGTGAGCAGACTGCCAGGTCAGCTCCACTCTCCCCCAATGGATCTCCGCCCTTACCCAGTCAGCTCACCTTCACAGAGGTAGGTGGGCTTCTGGGTCAGGGAGACTTGGGCCGGCAGGAATTTTGAGGTGTGTGATGACCAATTACTGTTCTTGGCCTCTGCAAGTTTCTGCTTACATAATACCTAACCATTGGCCACTTGGCGTCCCTTTAAAAACTGGCACATTGTCCATGCAGACTCACTGTCCGATTTGGGATTGACCCTGGACAGTCCCACGGAAAAATAACATCCACTTCCAAATTTTACTCTCGAGGGTTTCTTGTCTCACTTCTTTTGGCACAACAATCTCATTTGATTCTCACAATAATTCTAAGAAGCTACTATTATTGCCATTTTACGTATGGAGAAGCTGAGTCTGAGAGCTGTTAAGTAATTCACATAATAAGCATTTCAGATAGCATTGCCTGATTCCAAAGCTATTCTGAGAGTCTTTCCTCTGACAAATATTACCTCTGTGAACATCAGTAGTTCTCTTACCCTTTCAGATTCCGCAAACAACTCTCTAAGATTAAAAATGATGGACATTTGTCCATCTTCATTAATACACCCATGTTCCTCATAGCATTGAAATTAAAGGACTGAATAACAACTAAACAGAAAACCTAGAGGAAAATATGAAGTCATTTAAATAACAAAAGCTAAAATATATCCCAAAAAAATTTTGTTTCTGAGGATAGGAACCCCTACATTTCACTGAAAACATGATTAAAACTAGTCTTTGAACTTTCTTAGTGCCCACTATTCTTGTAGATTCTATTTATTGTTGCCCCCAGGGCCATTTCCAATTCTTCCCTACCCAATTCCAACCCTATCTTGGATGAATGCAAGACCAAAGTGCCAGTTTCTTTGTCCAAGATTCTAATTGGCAAAGCTACTGATTTTCTTAGTCTCCTTCCAGAACCAGCACCCTGATTTTATCTCTGAGTATGGAACACCCAGCTAAGGAAGACATTTTCCTCAGGGACCTTGATATTGCCAATCACTTTGACCTTCGTGGTATTAACCTGAAAGTTTAGTTAAAGGAGACAAACAGGCTAGGTGATACACATTTTTATCATTTATTCCCCTAAAGTTAGCAGATACTGTACACTGAGCCAAAACCTAAGTTCTGACAGCCTGAAGAGGCTTTTTAGAACCATCCCAATTCATGGTGGCTGTGTCATTCAAACTTATGATCTCCATATGTTTACTATCCATACCATGGGAAAGAAGTTTCTTAGTTGTAAATACAGATTGACAAGACAATAGACAAGGTAGAGTCAGTTGGAATTTATGATCTCAGGATGTCAGCGGTCCTCTCCCCATCCCTCATGGAGTATGCCCCCAAGATAAGAGAAATTGCATTATTCTGAATTTCCAGGCATCCCATCCAAAAGGGGAAAATACCCATTGATGACCTTATCTGGTCTTTCAAGTTACAGACACAGAAAAGGGCATTTTTAAAGCAAAGCAAAGCAGTCTGATTGATTAGTCTGAACCCTGGCCCTTATTGAGGTTATTAAATTGATATCAAATGATTATCAATGGTTCCAATGATGAGGTAAAGGCTCCCTGAACCCCCTTGAGCTCTCCTTGAATCTTCCCACAGGAGGCATTTGCCTGAGGCCATAAGCTTTTCATTGTGGCTCTGCCCAAACCTTCCTTACTAACTTAGCCCTCCTTTGTCCAGCAAATTCCCTGACCTTCTGGACTTCTCCTGAAGGCCCTGCCCAAACTCCTCCTCCAGACTATCCCTAGATTGCTCCCACAACCTTTCTGTATGTCAGAATTATGTTTCCCTAAATGATGGGGTATAGGGTTAGTGGTGCTCCAGACCTCAAAAAGCCAACATGCTGGGTCCTGCCTAACAAATTTGACTCAAGTCCAAAGAAAAGCAAAGTTTATTAAAAGTTCCTTGCATTGGACAAGCGGGCCAGAATCATCTGACACAGAGTGAATCTGTGAATCATTCTCTGGTCTTCCTCTTTTCGTGGAGGTAAGAGGGATCTGATATACAGAAAGGTTGTTGGAGGAATCTAGGGGTGGTCTAAAGGAGGAGTTTGGGCAGGGTCTTCAGGAGGAGTCAATGAGGTCAGACTCCAGTAATGAGTGATTAAGGGTGGGAAGTTGCTGGATGCTACCTGGAGACCATAGACTACAACTGGTTAGGCCAGTTCTAGGGTGTAACAGATTTGGGTATAGATATTTTGGGAACATCAAGTGTGGGATGTTACTAGGAGGGCTAAGCTAGTAACAAAGGTTTGGGCAGAGCCACCATGAAAGGCTTATGGCCTCAGGCAAATGTCTCTTGTGGGAAGATTTAGGGAGAACTCAAGGGGATTCCCAGAGGCTGTACCTCATCACCAAGATTCCAAATTATTGAAATATCCAACTAGCCCAGATGAGAACCAAAAATGAACTGAATTTCTTTCCACAAAGGCATTCAAGTGTAGGCAGCTAGATGGCACAGTGAATAGAGCACTGGCCCTGAAGTCAGAAGGACTTGGATTCAAGTCTGGCCTCAGACACTTACACAAAAAAACTAGCTGTGTGACCTTGGGCAAGTCACTTAACCCCAATTGCCTTTCAAAAAGAAAAAAAATGCTTTCAATTACTTTCAAAATTTTAATAGGCATTGTGATGATAATGGTTTCCACAACACTTTTCCCACTCAGGAGAAGTAGGATCCTTTTACTAGACCATGAGGATATGCATTTGGAACCGGAATTTAATGTGTGCTTAGAATCCCCTTCTTGTAGCTGTAACAACAAATAGCTTACATTTATAGGATGCTTCCTATTTGCCTGGCACTGTGTTAAGCATTTTCTATTATTTATCTTATTTGATCCTCCCAACAACCCTGACAGGTAAGTGATGCTATTATTCCCATTTTACAGGTGAGGAAACTAAGGAAAAGAGAGATTACATGATTTGCCAGGGGTCAGACAGCTAGTAAGCATCTGAACTGAGGTCTGAATTCAATTCTTCAGGAAGCTAGGTGCCCAATGAATGCAACCTCTTTATGATTGATTGCCCTCAGGGCTCATTTCACATTTAAGTCAAACTGATTTCCTCAAGGTAGGTGTGAAGCATCCTGAGGACAGAGAGGTACCCTCTAATTCTGCCATGTAGGTCTAGCACCCCAAGCAGGCTAAATATTCTGTTACAGGAATAACTTCTGACTCCTCTCTGTCCCTTGTCCAACATATACAAGTACTTGCAAGTTCTATTTTGTTCAATTTCCTCTTTTCTAAACTATTATAATAGCCTTCTAAATACCTGTCCTGCCTCCAGTCTATCCTTTCTGCAATCTGCCTCCGATGCCACTGTCTGTGGGATCTTTTTAATACTCCCCTTTTACGATGAGACAACTCTTCTCAAAAACCTTCAGGGGCTCCCCACTACCTACTGAGTAAAGCTCCTATTGCTGATCCTGGCCTTCAGGGTCCTTATGTCACTTTACCTCCCTTCATGGATTCATGGACTAGATAAGCTAGAATACTCTCTGCCTTTCCCCCATTCTCATCCTACATGTTCCCATTTCAGTTGCTCTGTTCATCTCATCCCTCATGCATTCAATAGCCCCCTTCAATTTCCACACATCTCCACCTTGTACAGTCCCCTCCAAATGTGAGGCTCATCTCTTCCATAACACTTACCATGACTCTCAACCCAGTTAGTATCTTTTCTATTCCCTAATTTCTTTTAACAATTTTTATGTCTTTCCTCTACCCCTATCACATTCTAACTTGTGCCCTGTTCATTTCTATGCATCTCATATTCATCACACACCAATAGACACATAGCTTGTTGTGCATTTCAGTCCAGAGCATTGGTTTTCACATAGTAGGCACTTATAAAAGATTTGTCTGTTGGGGGAAAAAACTAGGAATATGATCATCTCTCTGCCCAAAGAGTTCATGAATTCTGAGTAGGGATTGTATTCTCATTGCCCCAGAAATGTAATCTCCAACACCTGAGGGGGGCAATATTGTTATTTCCTGACACACCTTCAGCTGAGTATTCAAGCTGAGCATCTATGAATGTGACACCTACAGTGTGTGAAGTGATAAAGCAGGCTGATTGGTTAAGCAGTCGGGCTGATCACCCCTGCTCGGTTTCACCAAGTGAAAGAAAACTAGATACATTTAGAATTGACAAAGTCTCCTTTGACTAAAGAATCCATTTTCCAGAACCCAGACCTAGCTGTCCACTAACCCTGGAATTGGAAGATGGAGATGCATCATAGAGCCTCACTAGGGATCCTGTGTTTTCACCTGGCCTGTGAGTTGAGAAGTTTCTGTAGATGGGAACAGGAAAAGCCAGAGGTCATTTCTCAAAGTATTTAGAGGCAGTTGGGGACAGATAAAAGGGTGTTTCCTAACTATGTTGTGGAAGTGATAGATACAAAACTATGGGAGGTGCCGACTTGATGACCAATGACCTATGTCTGACTTTGTTTTTCTGCCCAGGGGTGAGCTGTCTACAGAAGGTGGAGCAGAGTCCTCAGGCCCTGAAGATCCTGGAGGGAGAGAGCACCACAATCAACTGCAGCTACACAGAAATTACTAACAACGGGCTGCAGTGGTTCAGGCAGGATCCTGGGAAAGGCCTCACCTCCCTCTTTTACATAACTTCAGGGGAGAAGCAGAATGGAAGGTTAA